>NW_027307849.1:202500-437500 GCF_047496885.1 Scyliorhinus torazame
AGCTTTTGTTTTTGTGTGTGTTTTTGTTTTTCTGTGTGTGTGTTTTTGTTTTTGTGTGTGTGTTTGTTTTTGTGTGTGTTTTTGTTTTGTGTGTGTGTTTGTTTTTGTGTGTGTGTTTTTGTGTGTGTTTGTGTTTTTTCATTTTGTGTGTGTATTTGTTTTTGAGTGTGTGTTTGTTTTTCTGTGTGTGTGTTTTTGTTTTTGTGTGTTTTTGTTTGTGTGTGTGTGTTTTTTGTTTTTGTGTGTATATTTGTTTTTGTGTGTGTTTTTGTTTTTGTGTGTGTGTTTGAGCTTTTGTTTTTGTGTGTGTTTTTGTTTTTCTGTGTGTGTGTTTTTTGTTTTTGTGTGTCTTTTTGTTTTTGTGTGTGTTTTTGTTTTTGTGCGTATGTTTTTGTTTTTGTGTGTGTTTTTGTGTGTGTTTGTGTTTTTTCCTTTTGTGTGTGTATTTGTTTTTGTGTGTGTGTTTGTTGTTGTGTGTGTTTTTGTTTTTGTGTGTGTGTGTGTTTGAACTTTTGTTTTTGTGTGTGTTTTTGTTTTTCTGTGTGTGTGTTTTTTGTTTCTGTGTGTGTTTTTGTTTTTGTGTGTGTTTTTGTTTTTGTGTGTGTGTGTTTGTTTTTGTGTGTGTTTTTGTTTTTCTGTGTGTGTGTTTTTTGTTTTTGTGTGTCTTTTTGTTTTTGTGTGTGTTTTTGTTTTTGTGCGTATGTTTTTGTTTTTGGGTGTTTATTATTTTTGTGGGTGTGTGTGCTTTTGTGGGTGTGTGTGTTTTTGTTTTTGTGTGTGTTTTTGTTTTTCTGTGTGTGTGGTTTTGTGTGTGTGTCTGTTTTTTGTTTTTTGCGTGTGTTTTTGTTTTTGTTTATTTTTGTGTTTTTGTTTTTGTGTGTGTTTTTGTTTTTGAGTGTGTGTGGGGGGTTTTGTTTTTGTGTGTGTGTTTTTGTGTTTGTTTTTGTTTTTTTGTGTGTGTGTGTTTTTGTTTTTGTGTGTGTTTTTGTTTTTCTGTGTGTGTGTTTTGTTTTTGTGTATGTCTGTTTGTTTTTGTGTGTGTGTGTTTTTTGTTTTTGTGTGTGTTTTAGTTTTTATGTGTTTTTTTGTTTTCGTGTGTGTTTTCGTTTTTCTGTGTGTGTGTTTTTGTTTTTGTGTGTGTTTTTGTTTTTGTGTGTGTTTTTGTTTTTCTGTGTGTGTGTGTTTTGTTTTTGTGTATGTCTGTTTGATTTTGTGTGTGTTTTTGTTTCTGTGCGTGTTTTTGTTTTTCTGTGTGTGTGTTTTTGTTTTTGTGTGTGTGTTTGTTTTTGTGTTTGTTTTTGTTTTTTTGTGTGTGTGTGTGTTTGAGCTTTTGTTTTTGTGTGTGTTTTTGTTTTTCTGTGTGTGTGTTTTTGTTTTTGTGTGTGTGTTTGTTTTTGTGTGTGTTTTTGTTTTGTGTGTGTGTTTGTTTTTGTGTGTGTGTTTTTGTGTGTGTTTGTGTTTTTTCATTTTGTGTGTGTATTTGTTTTTGTGTGTGTGTTTGTTTTTCTGTGTGTGTGTTTTTGTTTTTGTGTGTTTTTGTTTGTGTGTGTGTGTTTTTTGTTTTTGTGTGTATATTTGTTTTTGTGTGTGTTTGTGTTTTTTCTTTTTGTGTGTGTTTTAGTTTGTGTGTGTGTGGTTTTGTTTTTGTGTGTGTGTTTGTTTTGTGTGTGTGTGTTTGAGCTTTTGTTTTTGTGTGTGTATTTGTTTTTCTGTGCGTGTGTATTTTTGTTTTTGTGTGTGTTTTTCTTTTTCTGTGTGTATGTTTTTTGTTTTTGTGTGTGTTTTTGTTTTTGTGCGTATGTTTTTGTTTTTGTGTGTGTTTATGTTTTTGTGGGTGTGTGTTTGAGCTTTTGTTTTTGTGTGTGTTTATGTTTTTGTGTTTGTTTTTGTTTTTGTGTGTGTGTGTTTGAGCTATTATTTTTGTGTGTGTTTTTGTTTTTGAGTGTGTGTGTGTGTGTTTTTGTTTTTGTGTGTGTGTTTTTGTTTTTGCGTGTTTGTTTTTGTGTGTGTTTTAGTTTTTGTGTGTTTTTTTGTTTTCGTGTGTGTTTTCGTTTTTCTGTGTGCTGTGTTTTTGTTTTTGTGTGTGTGTATGTTTTTGTGTGTGTTTTTGTTTTTGTGTGTGTTTTTGTTTTTCTGTGTGTGTGTGTTTTTTGTTTTTGTGTGTGTGTGTTTTTGTGTGTGTGTGTTTTTTGTTTTTGTGTGTGTATTTGTTTTTGTGTGTGTGTTTGTTTTTGTGTGTGTTTCTGTTTTTGTGTGTGTGTGTTTGAGCTTTTGTTTTTGTGTGTTTTTTTGTTTTTCTGTGCGTATGTGTTTTTGTTTTTGTGTATGTTTTTGTTTTTCTGTGTGTGTGTTTTTTGTTTTTGTGTGTGTTTTTCTTTTTGTGCGTTTGTTTTTGTTTTTGTGTGTGTTTATGTTTTTGTGGGTGTGTTTTTTTTTGTGAATGTTTTTGTTTTTCTGTGTGTGTGTGTTTTTTGTTTTTGTGTGTTTTGTTTTTGTGTGTGTGTTTTTGTTTTTCTGTGTGTGTGTTTGTTTTTGTGCGTGTGTTTGTTTTTGTGTGTGTGTGTTTTTGTTTTTGTGTGTGTTTTTCTTTTTGTGCGTTTGTTTTTGTTTTTGTGTGTGTTTTAGTTTTTGTGTGTGTGTGTTTGTTTTTGTGCGTGTGTTTGTTTTTGTGTGTGTTTTTGTTTTGTGTGTGTTTGTTTTTGTGTGTGTGTTTTTGTGTGTGTTTGTGTTTTTTCATTTTGTGTGTGTATTTGTTTTTGTGTGTGTGTTTGTTTTTCTGTGCGTGTGTGTTTTTGTTTTTGTGTGTGTTTTTGTTTTTCTGTGTGTGTGGTTTTGTGTGTGTGTGTGTTTTTTGTTTTTTGCGTGTGTTTTTGTTTTTCTGTGTGTGTGTGTGTTTTGTTTTTGTGTGTGTGTGTTTTTGTGTGTGTGTGTGGGTTTTTGTTTTTGTGTGTGTTTTTGTTTTTCTGTGTGTGTGTTTTTTGTTTCTGTCTGTGTTTTTGTTTTTGTGTGTGTTTTTGTTTTGTGTGTGTGTTTGTTTTTGTGTGTGTGTTTTTGTGTGTGTTTGTGTTTTTTCATTTTGTGTGTGTATTTGTTTTTGTGTGTGTGTTTGTTTTTGTGTGTGTGTTTTTTGTTTTTGTGTGTGTATTTGTTTTTGTGTGTGTTTTTGTTTTTGTGTGTGTGTTTGAGCTTTTGTTTTTGTGTGTGTTTTTGTTTCTCTGTGCGCGTGTGTTTTTGCTTTTGTGTGTGTTTTTGTTTTTCTGTGTGTGTGTTTTTTGTTTTTGTGTGTCTTTTTGTTTATGTGTGTGTTTTTGTTTTTGTGCGTATGTTTTTGTTTTTGTGTGTGTTTATGTTTTTGTGGGTGTGTGTGCTTTTGTGGGTGTGTGTGTTTTTGTTTTTGTGTGTGTTTTTGTTTTTCTGTGTGTGTGTGTTTTTTGTTTTTGTGTGTGTGTGTTTTTGTGTGTGTGTGTGTTTTTTGTTTTTTGCGTGTGTTTTTGTTTTTGTTTTTGTTTGTGTTTTTGTTTTTCTGTGTGTCTGTTTGTTTTTGTGTGTTTGTTTTTGTTTTTGTGTGTGTTTTTTGTTTTGTGTGTGTATTTGTTTTTGTGTGTGTTTTTGTGTGTGTTTGTTTTTGTGTGTGTGTTTGTTTTTGTGTGTGTGTGTTTTTGTTTTTGTGTGTGTTTTTGTTTTTGTGTGTGTGTTTGTTTTTGTGTTTGTTTTTGTTTTTGTGTGTGTGTGTGTTTGAGCTTATGTTATTGTGTGTGTGTTTGTTTTTGTGTGTGTGTGTTTTTGTGTGTGTTTGTGTTTTTTCTTTTTGTGTGCGTGTGTGTTTGAGCTTTTGTTTTTTTGTGTGTGTATTTTTGTTTTTGTGTGTGTTTTTGTTTTTCTGTGTGTGTGTTTTTTGTTTCTGTGTGTGTTTTTGTTTTTGTGTGTGTGTGTTTGTTTTTGTGCGTGTGTTTGTTTTTGTGTGTGTTTTTGTTTTGTGTGTGTGTTTGTTTTTGTGTGTGTGTTTTTTTGTGTGTTTGTGTTTTTTCATTTTGTGTGTGTATTTGTTTTTGTGTGTGTGTTTGTTTTTCTGTGTGTGTGTTTTTGTTTTTGTGTGTGTTTTTGTTTTAGTGTGTGTGTTTGAGCTTTTGTTTTTGTGTGTGTTTTTGTTTTTCTGTGCGTGTGTGTTTTTGTTTTTGTGTGTGTTTTTCTGTGTGTGTGTTTTTTGTTTTTGTGTGTCTTTTTGTTTTTGTGTGTGTTTTTGTTTTTGTGCGTATGTTTTTGTTTTTGTGTGTGTTTATGTTTTTGTGGGTGTGTGTGCTTTTGTGGGTGTGTGTGTTTTTGTTTTTGTGTGTGTTTTTGTTTTTCTGTGTGTGTGTGTGTTTTGTTTTTGTGTGTGTGTGTTTTTGTGTGTGTGTGGGTTTTTGTTTTTGTGTGTGTTTTTGTTTTGTGTGTGTGTTTGTTTTTGTGTGTGTGTTTTTGTGTGTGTTTGTGTTTTTTCATTTTGTGTGTGTATTTGTTTTTGTGTGTGTGTTTGTTTTTCTGTGTGTGTATTTTTGTTTTTGTGTGTTTTTGTTTTTGTGTGTGTGTTTTTTGTTTTTGTGTGTGTATTTGTTTTTGTGTGTGCGTGTTTTTGTGTGTGTTTGTGTTTTTTCTTTTTGTGTGTGTGTGATTGAGCTTTTGTTTTTGTGTGTGTTTTTGTTTTTCTGGGTGTGTGTTTTTTTGTGTATGTTTTTGTATTTCTGTGTGTGTGTGTTTTTTGTTTTTGTGTGTGTTTTTGTTTTTGTGTGTGTGTGTTTGTTTTTGTGTGTGTGTGGTTTTGTTTTTGTGTGTGTGTTTGTGTTTTGTTTTTGTATGTGTTTTTGTGTGTGTTTTTCTTTTTGTGCGTTTGTTTTTGTTTTTGTGTGTGTTTTAGTTTTTGTGTGTGTGTGTTTGTTTTTGTGCGTGTGTTTGTTTTTGTGTGTGTTTTTGTTTTGTGTGTGTGTTTGTTTTTGTGTGTGTGTTTTTGTGTGTGTGTGTTTGTTTTTGTGCGTGTGTTTGTTTTTGTGTGTGTTTTTGTTTTGTGTGTGTGTTTGATTTTGTGTGTGTGTTTTTGTGTGTGTTTGTGTTTTTTCATTTTGTGTGTGTATTTGTTTTTGTGTGTGTGTTTGTTTTTCTGTGTGTGTGTTTTTGTTTTTGTGTGTTTTTGTTTTTGTGTGTGTGTTTTTTGTTTTTGTGTGTGTATTTGTTTTTGTGCGTGTTTTTGTTTTTGTGTGTGTGTTTGAGCTTTTGTTTTTGTGTGTGTTTTAGTTTTTCCGTGCGTGTGTGTTTTTGTTTTTGTGTGTGTTTTTGTTTTTCTGTGTGTGTGTTTTTTGTTTTTGTGTGTCTTTTTGTTTTTGTGTGTGTTTTTGTTTTTGTGCGTATGTTTTTGTTTTTGTGTGTTTATTATTTTTGTGGGTGTGTGTGCTTTAGTGGGTGTGTGTGTTTTTGTTTTTGTGTGTGTTTTTGTTTTTCTGTGTGTGTGGTTTTGTGTGTGTGTGTGTTTTTTGTTTTTTGCGTGTGTTTTTGTTTTTGTTTATTTTTGTGTTTTTGTTTTTGTGTGTGTTTTTGTTTTTGAGTGTGTGTGGGGGGTTTTGTTTTTGTGTGTGTGTTTTTGTGTTTGTTTTTGTTTTTTTGTGTGTGTGTGTTTTTGTTTTTGTGTGTGTTTTTGTTTTTCTGTGTGTGTGTTTTGTTTTTGTGTATGTCTGTTTGTTTTTGTGTGTGTGTGTTTTTTGTTTTTGTGTGTGTTTTAGTTTTTATGTGTTTTTTTGTTTTCGTGTGTGTTTTCGTTTTGCTGTGTGTGTGTTTTTGTTTTTGTGTGTTTTTTTGTTTTCGTGTGTGTTTTCGTTTTGCTGTGTGTGTGTTTTTGTTTTTGTGTGTGTTTTTGTTTTTCTGTGTGTGTGTGTTTTGTTTTTGTGTATGTCTGTTTGATTTTGTGTGTGTTTTTGTTTCTGTGCGTGTTTTTGTTTTTCTGTGTGTGTGTTTTTGTTTTTGTGTGTGTGTTTGTTTTTGTGTTTGTTTTTGTTTTTTTGTGTGTGTGTGTGTTTGAGCTTTTGTTTTTGTGTGTGTTTTTGTTTTTGTGTGTGTGTGTTTTTGTTTTTGTGTGTGTGTTTGTTTTTGTGTGTGTTTTTGTTTTGTGTGTGTGTTTGTTTTTGTGTGTGTGTTTTTGTGTGTGTTTGTGTTTTTTCATTTTGTGTGTGTATTTGTTTTTGAGTGTGTGTTTGTTTTTCTGTGTGTGTGTTTTTGTTTTTGTGTGTTTTTGTTTGTGTGTGTGTGTTTTTTGTTTTTTGTGTATATTTGTTTTTGTGTGTGTTTTTGTTTTTGTGTGTGTGTTTGAGCTTTTGTTTTTGTGTGTGTTTTTGTTTTTCTGTGTGTGTGTTTTTTGTTTTTGTGTGTCTTTTTGTTTTTGTGTGTGTTTTTGTTTTTGTGCGTATGTTTTTGTTTTGTGTGTGTTTATGTTTTTGTGGGTGTGTGTGCTTTTGTGGGTGTGTGTGTTTTTGTTTTTGTGTGTGTTTTTGTTTTTCTGTGTGTGGTTTTGTTTTTGTGTGTGTTTGTTGTTGTGTGTTTTTGTTTTTGTGTCTGTGTTTTTATTTTTGTGTGTGTGTATTTGTTTTTGTGTGTGTGTTTGTTTTTGTGTGTGTTTTTGTGTGTGTTTGTGTTTTTTCCTTTTGTGTGTGTATTTGTTTTTGTGTGTGTGTTTGTTTTTGTGTGTGTTTTTGTTTTTGTGTGTGTGTGTGTTTGAACTTTTGTTTTTGTGTGTGTTTTTGTTTTTCTGTGTGTGTGTTTTTTGTTTCTGTGTGTGTTTTTGTTTTTGTGTGTGTTTTTGTTTTTGTGTGTGTGTGTTTGTTTTTGTGTGTGTTTTTGTTTTTCTGTGTGTGTGTTTTTTGTTTTTGTGTGTCTTTTTGTTTTTGTGTGTGTTTTTGTTTTTGTGCGTATGTTTTTGTTTTTGTGTGTTTATTATTTTTGTGGGTGTGTGTGCTTTTGTGGGTGTGTGTGTTTTTGTTTTTGTGTGTGTTTTTGTTTTTCTGTGTGTGTGGTTTTGTGTGTGTGTCTGTTTTTTGTTTTTTGCGTGTGTTTTTGTTTTTGTTTATTTTTGTGTTTTTGTTTTTGCGAGTGTTTTTGTTTTTGAGTGTGTGTGGGGGGTTTTGTTTTTGTGTGTGTGTTTTTGTGTTTGTTTTTGTTTTTTTGTGTGTGTGTGTTTTTGTTTTTGTGTGTGTTTTTGTTTTTCTGTGTGTGTGTTTTGTTTTTGTGTATGTCTGTTTGTTTTTGTGTGTGTGTGTTTTTTGTTTTTGTGTGTGTTTTAGTTTTTATGTGTTTTTTTGTTTTCGTGTGTGTTTTCGTTTTTCTGTGTGTGTGTTTTTGTTTTTGTGTGTGTTTTTGTTTTTGTGTGTGTTTTTGTTTTTCTGTGTGTGTGTGTTTTGTTTTTGTGTATGTCTGTTTGATTTTGTGTGTGTTTTTGTTTCTGTGCGTGTTTTTGTTTTTCTGTGTGTGTGTTTTTGTTTTTGTGTGTGTGTTTGTTTTTGTGTTTGTTTTTGTTTTTTTGTGTGTGTGTGTGTTTGAGCTTTTGTTTTTGTGTGTGTTTTTGTTTTTCTGTGTGTGTGTTTTTGTTTTTGTGTGTGTGTTTGTTTTTGTGTGTGTTTTTGTTTTGTGTGTGTGTTTGTTTTTGTGTGCGTGTTTTTGTGTGTGTTTGTGTTTTTTCATTTTGTGTGTGTATTTGTTTTTGTGTGTGTGTTTGTTTTTCTGTGTGTGTGTTTTTGTTTTTGTGTGTTTTTGTTTGTGTGTGTGTGTTTTTTGTTTTTGTGTGTATATTTGTTTTTGTGTGTGTTTGTGTTTTTTCTTTTTGTGTGTGTTTTAGTTTGTGTGTGTGTGGTTTTGTTTTTGTGTGTGTGTTTGTTTTGTGTGTGTGTGTTTGAGCTGTTGTTTTTGTGTGTGTATTTGTTTTTCTGTGCGTGTGTATTTTTGTTTTTGTGTGTGTTTTTCTTTTTCTGTGTGTATGTTTTTTGTTTTTGTGTGTGTTTTTGTTTTTGTGCGTATGTTTTTGTTTTTGTGTGTGTTTATGTTTTTGTGGGTGTGTGTTTGAGCTTTTGTTTTTGTGTGTGTTTATGTTTTTGTGTTTGTTTTTGTTTTTGTGTGTGTGTGTTTGAGCTATTATTTTTGTGTGTGTTTTTGTTTTTGAGTGTGTGTGTGTGTGTTTTTGTTTTTGTGTGTGTGTTTTTGTTTTTGCGTGTTTGTTTTTGTGTGTGTTTTAGTTTTTGTGTGTTTTTTTGTTTTCGTGTGTGTTTTCGTTTTTCTGTGTGCTGTGTTTTTGTTTTTGTGTGTGTGTATGTTTTTGTGTGTGTTTTTGTTTTTGTGTGTGTTTTTGTTTTTCTGTGTGTGTGTGTTTTTTGTTTTTGTGTGTGTGTGTTTTTGTGTGTGTGTGTTTTTTGTATTTGTGTGTGTATTTGTTTTTGTGTGTGTGTTTGTTTTTGTGTGTGTTTCTGTTTTTGTGTGTGTGTGTGTTTGAGCTTTTGTTTTTGTGTGTTTTTTTGTTTTTCTGTGCGTATGTGTTTTTGTTTTTGTGTATGTTTTTGTTTTTCTGTGTGTGTGCTTTTTGTTTTTGTGTGTGTTTTTCTTTTTGTGCGTTTGTTTTTGTTTTTGTGTGTGTTTATGTTTGTGTGGGTGTGTTTTTTTTTGTGAATGTTTTTGTTTTTCTGTGTGTGTGTGTTTTTTGTTTTTGTGTGTTTTGTTTTTGTGTGTGTGTTTTTGTTTTTCTGTGTGTGTGTTTGTTTTTGTGCGTGTGTTTGTTTTTGTGTGTGTGTGTTTTTGTTTTTGTGTGTGTTTTTCTTTTTGTGCGTTTGTTTTTGTTTTTGTGTGTGTTTTAGTTTTTGTGTGTGTGTGTTTGTTTTCGTGCGTGTGTTTGTTTTTGTGTGTGTTTTTGTTTTGTGTGTGTTTGTTTTTGTGTGTGTGTTTTTGTGTGTGTTTGTGTTTTTTCATTTTGTGTGTGTATTTGTTTTTGTGTGTGTGTTTGTTTTTCTGTGCGTGTGTGTTTTTGTTTTTGTGTGTGTTTTTGTTTTTCTGTGTGTGTGGTTTTGTGTGTGTGTGTGTTTTTTGTTTTTTGCGTGTGTTTTTGTTTTTCTGTGTGTGTGTGTGTTTTGTTTTTGTGTGTGTGTGTTTTTGTGTGTGTGTGTGGGTTTTTGTTTTTGTGTGTGTTTTTGTTTTTCTGTGTGTGTGTTTTTTGTTTCTGTCTGTGTTTTTGTTTTTGTGTGTGTTTTTGTTTTGTGTGTGTGTTTGTTTTTGTGTGTGTGTTTTTGTGTGTGTTTGTGTTTTTTCATTTTGTGTGTGTATTTGTTTTTGTGTGTGTGTTTGTTTTTGTGTGTGTGTTTTTTGTTTTTGTGTGTGTATTTGTTTTTGTGTGTGTTTTTGTTTTTGTGTGTGTGTTTGAGCTTTTGTTTTTGTGTGTGTTTTTGTTTCTCTGTGCGCGTGTGTTTTTGCTTTTGTGTGTGTTTTTGTTTTTCTGTGTGTGTGTTTTTTGTTTTTGTGTGTCTTTTTGTTTATGTGTGTGTTTTTGTTTTTGTGCGTATGTTTTTGTTTTTGTGTGTGTTTATGTTTTTGTGGGTGTGTGTGCTTTTGTGGGTGTGTGTGTTTTTGTTTTTGTGTGTGTTTTTGTTTTTCTGTGTGTGTGTGTTTTTTGTTTTTGTGTGTGTGTGTTTTTGTGTGTGTGTGTGTTTTTTGTTTTTTGCGTGTGTTTTTGTTTTTGTTTTTGTTTGTGTTTTTGTTTTTCTGTGTGTCTGTTTGTTTTTGTGTGTTTGTTTTTGTTTTTGTGTGTGTTTTTTGTTTTGTGTGTGTATTTGTTTTTGTGTGTGTTTTTGTGTGTGTTTGTTTTTGTGTGTGTGTTTGTTTTTGTGTGTGTGTGTTTTTGTTTTTGTGTGTGTTTTTTCATTTTGTGTGTGTATTTGTTTTTGTGTGTGTGTTTGTTTTTCTGTGTGTGTGTTTTTGTTTTTGTGTGTTTTTGTTTTTGTGTGTGTGTTTTTTGTTTTTGTGTGTGTATTTGTTTTTGTGCGTGTTTTTGTTTTTGTGTGTGTGTTTGAGCTTTTGTTTTTGTGTGTGTTTTAGTTTTTCTGTGCGTGTGTGTTTTTGTTTTTGTGTGTGTTTTTGTTTTTCTGTGTGTGTGTTTTTTGTTTTTGTGTGTCTTTTTGTTTTTGTGTGTGTTTTTGTTTTTGTGCGTATGTTTTTGTTTTTGTGTGTTTATTATTTTTGTGGGTGTGTGTGCTTTAGTGGGTGTGTGTGTTTTTGTTTTTGTGTGTGTTTTTGTTTTTCTGTGTGTGTGGTTTTGTGTGTGTGTGTGTTTTTTGTTTTTTGCGTGTGTTTTTGTTTTTGTTTATTTTTGTGTTTTTGTTTTTGTGTGTGTTTTTGTTTTTGAGTGTGTGTGGGGGGTTTTGTTTTTGTGTGTGTGTTTTTGTGTTTGTTTTTGTTTTTTTGTGTGTGTGTGTTTTTGTTTTTGTGTGTGTTTTTGTTTTTCTGTGTGTGTGTTTTGTTTTTGTGTATGTCTGTTTGTTTTTGTGTGTGTGTGTTTTTTGTTTTTGTGTGTGTTTTAGTTTTTATGTGTTTTTTTGTTTTCGTGTGTGTTTTCGTTTTGCTGTGTGTGTGTTTTTGTTTTTGTGTGTTTTTTTGTTTTCGTGTGTGTTTTCGTTTTGCTGTGTGTGTGTTTTTGTTTTTGTGTGTGTTTTTGTTTTTCTGTGTGTGTGTGTTTTGTTTTTGTGTATGTCTGTTTGATTTTGTGTGTGTTTTTGTTTCTGTGCGTGTTTTTGTTTTTCTGTGTGTGTGTTTTTGTTTTTGTGTGTGTGTTTGTTTTTGTGTTTGTTTTTGTTTTTTTGTGTGTGTGTGTGTTTGAGCTTTTGTTTTTGTGTGTGTTTTTGTTTTTCTGTGTGTGTGTTTTTGTTTTTGTGTGTGTGTTTGTTTTTGTGTGTGTTTTTGTTTTGTGTGTGTGTTTGTTTTTGTGTGTGTGTTTTTGTGTGTGTTTGTGTTTTTTCATTTTGTGTGTGTATTTGTTTTTGAGTGTGTGTTTGTTTTTCTGTGTGTGTGTTTTTGTTTTTGTGTGTTTTTGTTTGTGTGTGTGTGTTTTTTGTTTTTGTGTGTATATTTGTTTTTGTGTGTGTTTTTGTTTTTGTGTGTGTGTTTGAGCTTTTGTTTTTGTGTGTGTTTTTGTTTTTCTGTGTGTGTGTTTTTTGTTTTTGTGTGTCTTTTTGTTTTTGTGTGTGTTTTTGTTTTTGTGCGTATGTTTTTGTTTTGTGTGTGTTTATGTTTTTGTGGGTGTGTGTGCTTTTGTGGGTGTGTGTGTTTTTGTTTTTGTGTGTGTTTTTGTTTTTCTGTGTGTGGTTTTGTTTTTGTGTGTGTTTGTTGTTGTGTGTTTTTGTTTTTGTGTCTGTGTTTTTATTTTTGTGTGTGTGTATTTGTTTTTGTGTGTGTTTGTTTTTGTGTGTGTTTTTGTGTGTGTTTGTGTTTTTTCCTTTTGTGTGTGTATAGGTTTTTGTGTGTGTGTTTGTTTTTGTGTGTGTTTTTGTTTTTGTGTGTGTGTGTGTTTGAACTTTTGTTTTTGTGTGTGTTTTTGTTTTTCTGTGTGTGTGTTTTTTGTTTCTGTGTGTGTTTTTGTTTTTGTGTGTGTTTTTGTTTTTGTGTGTGTGTGTTTGTTTTTGTGTGTGTTTTTGTTTTTCTGTGTGTGTGTTTTTTGTTTTTGTGTGTCTTTTTGTTTTTGTGTGTGTTTTTGTTTTTGTGCGTATGTTTTTGTTTTTGTGTGTTTATTATTTTTGTGGGTGTGTGTGCTTTTGTGGGTGTGTGTGTTTTTGTTTTTGTGTGTGTTTTTGTTTTTCTGTGTGTGTGGTTTTGTGTGTGTGTGTGTTTTTTGTTTTTTGCGTGTGTTTTTGTTTTTGTTTATTTTTGTGTTTTTGTTTTTGTGTGTGTTTTTGTTTTTGAGTGTGTGTGGGGGGTTTTGTTTTTGTGTGTGTGTTTTTGTGTTTGTTTTTGTTTTTTTGTGTGTGTGTGTTTTTGTTTTTGTGTGTGTTTTTGTTTTTCTGTGTGTGTGTTTTGTTTTTGTGTATGTCTGTTTGTTTTTGTGTGTGTGCGTTTTTTGTTTTTGTGTGTGTTTTAGTTTTTATGTGTTTTTTTGTTTTCGTGTGTGTTTTCGTTTTTCTGTGTGTGTGTTTTTGTTTTTGTGTGTGTTTTTGTTTTTGTGTGTGTTTTTGTTTTTCTGTGTGTGTGTGTTTTGTTTTTGTGTATGTCTGTTTGATTTTGTGTGTGTTTTTGTTTCTGTGCGTGTTTTTGTTTTTCTGTGTGTGTGTTTTTGTTTTTGTGTGTGTGTTTGTTTTTGTGTTTGTTTTTGTTTTTTTGTGTGTGTGTGTGTTTGAGCTTTTGTTTTTGTGTGTGTTTTTGTTTTTCTGTGTGTGTGTTTTTGTTTTTGTGTGTGTGTTTGTTTTTGTGTGTGTTTTTGTTTTGTGTGTGTGTTTGTTTTTGTGTGTGTGTTTTTGTGTGTGTTTGTGTTTTTTCATTTTGTGTGTGTATTTGTTTTTGTGTGTGTGTTTGTTTTTCTGTGTGTGTGTTTTTGTTTTTGTGTGTTTTTGTTTGTGTGTGTGTGTTTTTTGTTTTTGTGTGTATATTTGTTTTTGTGTGTGTTTGTGTTTTTTCTTTTTGTGTGTGTTTTAGTTTGTGTGTGTGTGGTTTTGTTTTTGTGTGTGTGTTTGTTTTGTGTTTGAGCTTTTGTTTTTGTGTGTGTATTTGTTTTTCTGTGCGTGTGTATTTTTGTTTTTGTGTGTGTTTTTCTTTTTCTGTGTGTATGTTTTTGTGTGTGTTTTTGTTTTTGTGCGTATGTTTTTGTTTTGTGTGTGTTTATGTTTTTGTGGGTGTGTGTGCTTTTGTGGGTGTGTGTGTTTTTGTTTTTGTGTGTGTTTTTGTTTTTCTGTGTGTGGTTTTGTTTTTGTGTGTGTTTGTTGTTGTGTGTTTTTGTTTTTGTGTCTGTGTTTTTATTTTTGTGTGTGTGTATTTGTTTTTGTGTGTGTGTTTGTTTTTGTGTGTGTTTTTGTGTGTGTTTGTGTTTTTTCATTTTGTGTGTGTATTTGTTTTTGTGTGTGTGTTTGTTTTTGTGTGTGGTTTTGTTTTTGTGTGTGTGTGTGTTTGAACTTTTGTTTTTGTGTGTGTTTTTGTTTTTCTGTGTGTGTGTTTTTTGTTTCTGTGTTGTGTTTGTTTTTGTGTGTTTGTTTTTGTGTGTGTTTGTGTTTTTTCTTTTTGTGTGTGTTTTAGTTTGTGTGTGTGTGGTTTTGTTTTTGTGTGTGTGTTTGTTTTGTGTGTGTGTGTATTTTTGTTTTTGTGTGTGTTTTTCTTTTTCTGTGTGTATGTTTTTTGTTTTTGTGTGTGTTTTTGTTTTTGTGCGTATGTTTTTGTTTTTGTGTGTGTTTATGTTTTTGTGGGTGTGTGTTTGAGCTTTTGTTTATGTGTGTGTTTATGTTTTTGTGTGTGTTATTGTTTTTGTGTGTGTGTGTGTTTGTTTTTGTGTGTGTGTTTTTGTGTGTGTTTGTGTTTTTTCATTTTGTGTGTGTATTTGTTTTTGTGTGTGTGTTTGTTTTTGTGTGTGTGTTTTTTGTTTTTGTGTGTGTATTTGTTTTTGTGTGTGTTTTTGTTTTTGTGTGTGTGTTTGAGCTTTTGTTTTTGTGTGTGTTTTTGTTTCTCTGTGCGCGTGTGTTTTTGCTTTTGTGTGTGTTTTTGTTTTTCTGTGTGTGTGTTTTTTGTTTTTGTGTGTCTTTTTGTTTATGTGTGTGTTTTTGTTTTTGTGCGTATGTTTTTGTTTTTGTGTGTGTTTATGTTTTTGTGGGTGTGTGTGCTTTTGTGGGTGTGTGTGTTTTTGTTTTTGTGTGTGTTTTTGTTTTTCTGTGTGTGTGTGTTTTTTGTTTTTGTGTGTGTGTGTTTTTGTGTGTGTGTGTGTTTTTTGTTTTTTGCGTGTGTTTTTGTTTTTGTTTTTGTTTGTGTTTTTGTTTTTCTGTGTGTCTGTTTGTTTTTGTGTGTTTGTTTTTGTTTTTGTGTGTGTTTTTTGTTTTGTGTGTGTATTTGTTTTTGTGTGTGTTTTTGTGTGTGTTTGTTTTTGTGTGTGTGTTTGTTTTTGTGTGTGTGTGTTTTTGTTTTTGTGTGTGTTTTTTCATTTTGTGTGTGTATTTGTTTTTGTGTGTGTGTTTGTTTTTCTGTGTGTGTGTTTTTGTTTTTGTGTGTTTTTGTTTTTGTGTGTGTGTTTTTTGTTTTTGTGTGTGTATTTGTTTTTGTGCGTGTTTTTGTTTTTGTGTGTGTGTTTGAGCTTTTGTTTTTGTGTGTGTTTTAGTTTTTCTGTGCGTGTGTGTTTTTGTTTTTGTGTGTGTTTTTGTTTTTCTGTGTGTGTGTTTTTTGTTTTTGTGTGTCTTTTTGTTTTTGTGTGTGTTTTTGTTTTTGTGCGTATGTTTTTGTTTTTGTGTGTTTATTATTTTTGTGGGTGTGTGTGCTTTAGTGGGTGTGTGTGTTTTTGTTTTTGTGTGTGTTTTTGTTTTTCTGTGTGTGTGGTTTTGTGTGTGTGTGTGTTTTTTGTTTTTTGCGTGTGTTTTTGTTTTTGTTTATTTTTGTGTTTTTGTTTTTGTGTGTGTTTTTGTTTTTGAGTGTGTGTGGGGGGTTTTGTTTTTGTGTGTGTGTTTTTGTGTTTGTTTTTGTTTTTTTGTGTGTGTGTGTTTTTGTTTTTGTGTGTGTTTTTGTTTTTCTGTGTGTGTGTTTTGTTTTTGTGTATGTCTGTTTGTTTTTGTGTGTGTGTGTTTTTTGTTTTTGTGTGTGTTTTAGTTTTTATGTGTTTTTTTGTTTTCGTGTGTGTTTTCGTTTTGCTGTGTGTGTGTTTTTGTTTTTGTGTGTTTTTTTGTTTTCGTGTGTGTTTTCGTTTTGCTGTGTGTGTGTTTTTGTTTTTGTGTGTGTTTTTGTTTTTCTGTGTGTGTGTGTTTTGTTTTTGTGTATGTCTGTTTGATTTTGTGTGTGTTTTTGTTGCTGTGCGTGTTTTTGTTTTTCTGTGTGTGTGTTTTTGTTTTTGTGTGTGTGTTTGTTTTTGTGTTTGTTTTTGTTTTTTTGTGTGTGTGTGTGTTTGAGCTTTTGTTTTTGTGTGTGTTTTTGTTTTTCTGTGTGTGTGTTTTTGTTTTTGTGTGTGTGTTTGTTTTTGTGTGTGTTTTTGTTTTGTGTGTGTGTTTGTTTTTGTGTGTGTGTTTTTGTGTGTGTTTGTGTTTTTTCATTTTGTGTGTGTATTTGTTTTTGAGTGTGTGTTTGTTTTTCTGTGTGTGTGTTTTTGTTTTTGTGTGTTTTTGTTTGTGTGTGTGTGTTTTTTGTTTTTGTGTGTATATTTGTTTTTGTGTGTGTTTTTGTTTTTGTGTGTGTGTTTGAGCTTTTGTTTTTGTGTGTGTTTTTGTTTTTCTGTGTGTGTGTTTTTTGTTTTTGTGTGTCTTTTTGTTTTTGTGTGTGTTTTTGTTTTTGTGCGTATGTTTTTGTTTTGTGTGTGTTTATGTTTTTGTGGGTGTGTGTGCTTTTGTGGGTGTGTGTGTTTTTGTTTTTGTGTGTGTTTTTGTTTTTCTGTGTGTGGTTTTGTTTTTGTGTGTGTTTGTTGTTGTGTGTTTTTGTTTTTGTGTCTGTGTTTTTATTTTTGTGTGTGTGTATTTGTTTTTGTGTGTGTTTGTTTTTGTGTGTGTTTTTGTGTGTGTTTGTGTTTTTTCCTTTTGTGTGTGTATAGGTTTTTGTGTGTGTGTTTGTTTTTGTGTGTGTTTTTGTTTTTGTGTGTGTGTGTGTTTGAACTTTTGTTTTTGTGTGTGTTTTTGTTTTTCTGTGTGTGTGTTTTTTGTTTCTGTGTGTGTTTTTGTTTTTGTGTGTGTTTTTGTTTTTGTGTGTGTGTGTTTGTTTTTGTGTGTGTTTTTGTTTTTCTGTGTGTGTGTTTTTTGTTTTTGTGTGTCTTTTTGTTTTTGTGTGTGTTTTTGTTTTTGTGCGTATGTTTTTGTTTTTGTGTGTTTATTATTTTTGTGGGTGTGTGTGCTTTTGTGGGTGTGTGTGTTTTTGTTTTTGTGTGTGTTTTTGTTTTTCTGTGTGTGTGGTTTTGTGTGTGTGTGTGTTTTTTGTTTTTTGCGTGTGTTTTTGTTTTTGTTTATTTTTGTGTTTTTGTTTTTGTGTGTGTTTTTGTTTTTGAGTGTGTGTGGGGGGTTTTGTTTTTGTGTGTGTGTTTTTGTGTTTGTTTTTGTTTTTTGTGTGTGTGTGTTTTTGTTTTTGTGTGTGTTTTTGTTTTTCTGTGTGTGTGTTTTGTTTTTGTGTATGTCTGTTTGTTTTTGTGTGTGTGCGTTTTTTGTTTTTGTGTGTGTTTTAGTTTTTATGTGTTTTTTTGTTTTCGTGTGTGTTTTCGTTTTTCTGTGTGTGTGTTTTTGTTTTTGTGTGTGTTTTTGTTTTTGTGTGTGTTTTTGTTTTTCTGTGTGTGTGTGTTTTGTTTTTGTGTATGTCTGTTTGATTTTGTGTGTGTTTTTGTTTCTGTGCGTGTTTTTGTTTTTCTGTGTGTGTGTTTTTGTTTTTGTGTGTGTGTTTGTTTTTGTGTTTGTTTTTGTTTTTTTGTGTGTGTGTGTGTTTGAGCTTTTGTTTTTGTGTGTGTTTTTGTTTTTCTGTGTGTGTGTTTTTGTTTTTGTGTGTGTGTTTGTTTTTGTGTGTGTTTTTGTTTTGTGTGTGTGTTTGTTTTTGTGTGTGTGTTTTTGTGTGTGTTTGTGTTTTTTCATTTTGTGTGTGTATTTGTTTTTGTGTGTGTGTTTGTTTTTCTGTGTGTGTGTTTTTGTTTTTGTGTGTTTTTGTTTGTGTGTGTGTGTTTTTTGTTTTTGTGTGTATATTTGTTTTTGTGTGTGTTTGTGTTTTTTCTTTTTGTGTGTGTTTTAGTTTGTGTGTGTGTGGTTTTGTTTTTGTGTGTGTGTTTGTTTTGTGTTTGAGCTTTTGTTTTTGTGTGTGTATTTGTTTTTCTGTGCGTGTGTATTTTTGTTTTTGTGTGTGTTTTTCTTTTTCTGTGTGTATGTTTTTGTGTGTGTTTTTGTTTTTGTGCGTATGTTTTTGTTTTGTGTGTGTTTATGTTTTTGTGGGTGTGTGTGCTTTTGTGGGTGTGTGTGTTTTTGTTTTTGTGTGTGTTTTTGTTTTTCTGTGTGTGGTTTTGTTTTTGTGTGTGTTTGTTGTTGTGTGTTTTTGTTTTTGTGTCTGTGTTTTTATTTTTGTGTGTGTGTATTTGTTTTTGTGTGTGTGTTTGTTTTTGTGTGTGTTTTTGTGTGTGTTTGTGTTTTTTCATTTTGTGTGTGTATTTGTTTTTGTGTGTGTGTTTGTTTTTGTGTGTGGTTTTGTTTTTGTGTGTGTGTGTGTTTGAACTTTTGTTTTTGTGTGTGTTTTTGTTTTTCTGTGTGTGTGTTTTTTGTTTCTGTGTTGTGTTTGTTTTTGTGTGTTTGTTTTTGTGTGTGTTTGTGTTTTTTCTTTTTGTGTGTGTTTTAGTTTGTGTGTGTGTGGTTTTGTTTTTGTGTGTGTGTTTGTTTTGTGTGTGTGTGTATTTTTGTTTTTGTGTGTGTTTTTCTTTTTCTGTGTGTATGTTTTTTGTTTTTGTGTGTGTTTTTGTTTTTGTGCGTATGTTTTTGTTTTTGTGTGTGTTTATGTTTTTGTGGGTGTGTGTTTGAGCTTTTGTTTATGTGTGTGTTTATGTTTTTGTGTGTGTTATTGTTTTTGTGTGTGTGTGTTTGAGCTTTTGTTTTTGTGTGTGTTTTTGTTTTTGAGTGTGTGTGTGTGTGTTTTTGTTTTTGTGTGTGTGTGTTTGAGCTTTTGTTTTCGTGTGTGTTTTCGTTTTTCTGTGTGCTGTGTTTTTGTTTTTGTGTGTGTGTATGTTTTTGTGTGTGTTTTTGTTTTTGTGTGTGTGTGTTTGAGCTTTTGTTTTTGTGTGTGTTTTTGTTTTTGAGTGTGTGTGTGTGTTTTTGTTTTTGTGTGTGTGTTTTTGTTTTTGCGTGTTTGTTTTTGTGTGAGTTTTAGTTTTTGAGTGTTTTTTTGTTTTCGTGTGTGTTTTCGTTTTTCTGTGTGCTGTGTTTTTGTTTTTGTGTGTGTGTATGTTTTTGTGGGTGTGTGTTTGAGCTTTTGTTTTTGTGTGTGTTTATGTTTTTGTGTGTGTTTTTGTTTTTGTGTGTGTGTGTTTGAGCTTTTGTTTTTGTGTGTGTTTTTGTTTTTGAATGTGTGTGTGTGTTTTTGTTTTTGTGTGTGTGTTTTTGTTTTTGCGTGTTTGTTTTTGTGTGTGTTTTAGTTTTTGTGTGTTTTTTTGTTTTCGTGTGTGTTTTCGTTTTTCTGTGTGCTGTGTTTTTGTTTTTGTGTGTGTATGTTTTTGTGTGTGTTTTTGTTTTTGTGTGTGTTTTTGTTTTTCTGTGTGTGTGTGTTTTTTGTTTTTGTGTGTGTGTGTTTTTGTGTGTGTGTGTTTTTTGTTTTTGTGTGTGTATTTGTTTTTGTGTGTGTGTTTGTTTTTGTGTGTGTTTCTGTTTTTGTGTGTGTGTGTTTGAGCTTTAGTTTTTGTGTGTTTTTTTGTTTTTCTGTGCGTATGTGTTTTTGTTTTTGTGTATGTTTTTGTTTTTCTGTTTTTGTGTGTGTTTTTCTTTTTGTGCGTTTGTTTATGTTTTTGTGTGTGTTTATGTTTTTGTGGGTGTGTTTTTTTTTGTGAATGTTTTTGTTTTTCTGTGTGTGTGTGTTTTTTGTTTTTGTGTGTTTTGTTTTTGTGTGTGTGTTTTTGTTTTTCTGTGTGTGTGTTTGTTTTTGTGCGTGTGTTTGTTTTTGTGTGTGTTTTTGTTTTTGTGTGTGTTTATGTTTTTGTGGGTGTGTGTTTTTTTGTGTATGTTTTTGCATTTCTGTGTGTGTGTGTTTTTTGTTTTTGTGTGTGTTTTTGTTTTTGTGTGTGTGTGTTTGTTTTTGTGTGTGTGTGGTTTTGTTTTTGTGTGTGTGTTTGCGGGTGTGTGTTTGTTTTTGTGTGTGTTTGTTTTTGTTGTTGTGTGTGTTTTAGTTTTTGTGTATGTGGTTTTGTTTTTGCGTGTGTTTTTGTTTTTGTATGTGTTTTTGTTTTTGTGCGTGTGTGTTTTTTGTTTTTGTGTGTGTGTCTTTTTGTGTGTGTGTGTGTGTTTTGTTTTTGTGTGTGTATTTGTTTTTGTGTGTGTGTTTGTTTTTGTGTGTGTTTTTGTTTTTGTGTTTGTTTGTTTGAGCTTTTGTTTTTGTGTGTGTTTTTGTTTTTCTGTGCATGTGTTTTTGTTTTTGTTTGTGTTTTTGTTTTTCTGTGTGTTTTAGTTTTTGTGTGTTTTTTTGTTTTCGTGTGTGTTTTCGTTTTTGTGTTTGTTTTTGTTTTTTTGTGTGTGTGTGTGTTTGAGCTTTTGTTTTTGTGTGTGTTTTTGTTTTTCTGTGCGTGTGTGTTTTTGTTTTTGTGTGTGTTTTTGTTTTTGTGTGTGTGTGTTTGTTTTTGTGTGTGTGTCTTTTTGTGTGTGTGTGTGTGTTTTTTGTTTTTGTGTGTGTGTGTTTTTGTGTGTGTTTGTGTTTTTTCTATTTGTGTGTGTGTGTGTTTGAGCTTTTGATTTTTTGTGTGTGTGTTTTTGTTTTTGTGTGTGTTTTTGTTTTTCTGTGTGTGTGTTTTTTGTTTCTGTGTGTGTCTTTGTTTTTGTGTGTGTGTTTGTTTTTGTGCGTGTGTTTGTTTTTGTGTGTGTTTTTGTTTTGTGTGTGTGTTTGTTTTTGTGTGTGTGTTTTTGTTTTTTCATTTTGTGTGTGTATTTGTTTTTGTGTGTGTGTTTGTTTTTCTGTGTGTGTGTTTTTGTGTGTGTTTTTGTTTTTGTGTGTGTGTTTGAGCTTTTGTTTTTGTGTGTGTTTTTGTTTTTCTGTGCGTGTGTGTTTTTGTTTTTGTGTGTGTTTTTGTTTTTCTGTGTGTGTGTTTTTTGTTTTTGTGTGTCTTTTTGTTTTTGTGTGTGTTTTTGTTTATGTTCGTATGTTTTTGTTTTTGTGTGTGTTTATGTTTTTGTGGGTGTGTGTGCTTTTGTGGGTGTGTGTGTTTTTGTTTTTGTGTGTGTTTTTGTTTTTCTGTGTGTGTGTGTTTTGTTTTTGTGTGTGTGTGTTTTTGTGTGTGTGTGGGTTTTTGTTTTTGTGTGTGTTTTTGTTTTTCTGTGTGTGTGTTTTTTGTTTCTGTCTGTGTTTTTGTTTTTGTGTGTGTTTTTGTTTTGTGTGTGTGTTTGTTTTTGTGTGTGTGTTTTTGTGTGTGTTTGTGTTTTTTCATTTTGTGTGTGTATTTGTTTTTGTGTGTGTTTTTGTTTTTGTGCGTACGTTTTTGTTTTTGTGTGTTTATTATTTTTGTGGGTGTGTGTGCTTTTGTGGGTGTGTGTGTTTTTGTTTTTGTGTGTGTTTTTGTTTTTCTGTGTGTGTGGTTTTGTGTGTGTGTGTGTTTTTTGTTTTTTGCGTGTGTTTTTGTTTTTGTTTATTTTTGTGTTTTTGTTTTTGTGTGTGTGTTTTTGTGTTTGTTTTTGTTTTTTTGTGTGTGTGTGTTTTTGTTTTTGTGTGTGTTTTTGTTTTTCTGTGTGTGTGTTTTGTTTTTGTGTATGTCTGTTTGTTTTTGTGTGTGTGTGTGTATTTGTTTTTGTGTGTGTTTTTGTTTTTGTGCGTACGTTTTTGTTTTTGTGTGTTTATTATTTTTGTGGGTGTGTGTGCTTTTGTGGGTGTGTGTGTTTTTGTTTTTGTGTGTGTTTTTGTTTTTCTGTGTGTGTGGTTTTGTGTGTGTGTGTTTTTTGTTTTTTGCGTGTGTTTTTGTTTTTGTTTATTTTTGTGTTTTTGTTTTTGTGTGTGTGTTTTTGTGTTTGTTTTTGTTTTTTTGTGTGTGTGTGTTTTTGTTTTTGTGTGTGTTTTTGTTTTTCTGTGTGTGTGTTTTGTTTTTGTGTATGTCTGTTTGTTTTTGTGTGTGTGTGTTTTTTGTTTTTGTGTGTGTTTTAGTTTTTATGTGTTTTTTTGTTTTCGTGTGTGTTTTCGTTTTTCTGTGTGTGTGTTTTTGTTTTTGTGTGTGTTTTTGTTTTTGTGTGTGTTTTTGTTTTTCTGTGTGTGTGTGTTTTGTTTTTGTGTATGTCTGTTTGATTTTGTGTGTGTTTTTGTTTCTGTGCGTGTTTTTGTTTTTCTGTGTGTGTGTTTTTGTTTTTGTGTGTGTGTTTGTTTTTGTGTTTGTTTTTGTTTTTTTGTGTGTGTGTGTGTTTGAGCTTTTGTTTTTGTGTGTGTTTTTGTTTTTCTGTGTGTGTGTTTTTGTTTTTGTGTGTGTGTTTGTTTTTGTGTGTGTTTTTGTTTTGTGTGAGTGTTTGTTTTTGTGTGTGTGTTTTTGTGTGTGTTTGTGTTTTTTCATTTTGTGTGTGTATTTGTTTTTGTGTGTGTGTTTGTTTTTCTGTGTGTGTGTTTTTGTTTTTGTGTGTTTTTGTTTGTGTGTGTGTGTTTTTTGTTTTTGTGTGTATATTTGTTTTTGTGTGTGTTTTTGTTTTTGTGTGTGTGTTTGAGCTTTTGTTTTTGTGTGTGTTTTTGTTTTTCTGTGTGTGTGTTTTTTGTTTTTGTGTGTCTTTTTGTTTTTGTGTGTGTTTTTGTTTTTGTGCGTATGTTTTTGTTTTGTGTGTGTTTATGTTTTTGTGGGTGTGTGTGCTTTTGTGGGTGTGTGTGTTTTTGTTTTTGTGTGTGTTTTTGTTTTTCTGTGTGTGGTTTTGTTTTTGTGTGTGTTTGTTGTTGTGTGTTTTTGTTTTTGTGTCTGTGTTTTTATTTTTGTGTGTGTGTATTTGTTTTTGTGTGTGTGTTTGTTTTTGTGTGTGTTTTTGTGTGTGTTTGTGTTTTTTCCTTTTGTGTGTGTATTTGTTTTTTTGTGTGTGTTTGTTTTTGTGTGTGTTTTTGTTTTTGTGTGTGTGTGTGTTTGAACTTTTGTTTTTGTGTGTGTTTTTGTTTTTCTGTGTGTGTGTTTTTTGTTTCTGTGTGTGTTTTTGTTTTCGTGTGTGTGTGTTTGTTTTTGTGTGTGTGTGTTTGTGTTTTGTGTGTTGTGTTTGTTTTTGTGTGTTTGTTTTTGTGTGTGTTTGTGTTTTTTCTTTTTGTGTGTGTTTTAGTTTGTGTGTGTGTGGTTTTGTTTTTGTGTGTGTGTTTGTTTTGTGTGTGTGTGTTTGAGCTTTTGTTTTAGTGTGTGTATTTGTTTTTCTGTGCGTGTGTATTTTTGTTTTTGTGTGTGTTTTTCTTTTTCTGTGTGTATGTTTTTTGTTTTTGTGTGTGTTTTTGTTTTTGTGCGTATGTTTTTGTTTTTGTGTGTGTTTATGTTTTTGTGGGTGTGTGTTTGAGCTTTTGTTTTTGTGTGTGTTTATGTTTTTGTGTGTGTTTTTGTTTTTGTGTGTGTGTGTTTGAGCTTTTGTTTTTGTGTGTGTTTTTGTTTTTGAGTGTGTGTGTGTGTGTTTTTGTTTTTGTGTGTGTGTTTTTGTTTTTGCGTGTTTGTTTTTGTGTGTGTTTTAGTTTTTGTGTGTTTTTTTGTTTTCGTGTGTGTTTTCGTTTTTCTGTGTGCTGTGTTTTTGTTTTTGTGTGTGTGTATGTTTTTGTGTGTGTTTTTGTTTTTGTGTGTGTTTTTGTTTTTCTGTGTGTGTGTGTTTTTTGTTTTTGTGTGTGTGTGTGTTTTTGTGTGTGTGTGTTTTTTGTTTTTGTGTGTGTATTTGTTTTTGTGTGTGTGTTTGTTTTTGTGTGTGTTTCTGTTTTTGTGTGTGTGTGTTTGAGCTTTTGTTTTTGTGTGTTTTTTTGTTTTTCTGTGCGTATGTGTTTTTGTTTTTGTGTATGTTTTTGTTTTTCTGTGTATGTGTTTTTTGTTTTTGTGTGTGTTTTTCTTTTTGTGCGTTTGTTTTTGTTTTTGTGTGTGTTTATGTTTTTGTGGGTGTGTTTTTTTTTGTGAATGTTTTTGTTTTTCTGTGTGTGTGTGTTTTTTGTTTTTGTGTGTTTTGTTTTTGTGTGTGTGTTTTTGTTTTTCTGTGTGTGTGTTTGTTTTTGTGCGTGTGTTTGTTTTTGTGTGTGTTTTTGTTTTGTGTGTGTGTTTGTTTTTGTGTGTGTGTTTTTGTGTGTGTTTGTGTTTTTTCATTTTGTGTGTGTATTTGTTTTTGTGTGTGTGTTTGTTTTTCTGTGTGTGTGTTTTTGTTTTTGTGTGTTTTTGTGTGTGTGTTTTTTGTTTTTGTGTGTGTATTTCTTTTTGTGTGTGTTTTTGTTTTTCTGTGTGTGTGTTTTTTGTTTTTGTGTGTGTTTTTCTTTTTGTGCGTTTGTTTTTGTTTTTGTGTGTGTTTTAGTTTTTGTGTGTGTGTGTTTGTTTTTGTGCGTGTGTTTGTTTTTGTGTGTGTTTTTGTTTTGTGTGTGTGTTTGTTTTTGTGTGTGTGTTTTTGTGTGTGTGTGTTTGTTTTTGTGCGTGTGTTTGTTTTTGTGTGTGTTTTTGTTTTGTGTGTGTGTTTGTTTTTGTGTGTGTGTTTTTGTGTGTGTTTGTGTTTTTTCATTTTGTGTGTGTATTTGTTTTTGTGTGTGTGTTTGTTTTTCTGTGCGTGTGGTTTTGTGTGTGTGTGTGTTTTTTGTTTTTTGCGTGTGTTTTTGTTTTTGTTTATTTTTGTGTCTTTGTTTTTGTGTGTGTTTTTGTTTTTGAGTGTGTGTGGGGGGTTTTGTTTTTGTGTGTGTGTTTTTGTTTTTGTGTGTGTTTTAGTTTTTGTGTGTTTTTTTGTTTTCGTGTGTGTTTTCGTTTTTCTGTGTGTGTGTTTTTGTTTTTGTGTGTGTTTTTGTTTTTGTGTGTGTGTTTGTGTTTTTGTTTTTGTGTGTGTTTTTGTGTTTGTTTTTGTTTTTTTGTGTGTGTGTGTTTTTGTGCGTGTTTTTGTTTTTCTGTGTGTGTGTTTTTGTTTTTGTGTGTGTGTCTTTTTGTGTGTGTGTGTTTTTTGTTTTTGTGTGTGTTTTAGTTGTTATGTGTTTTTTTGTTTTCGTGTGTGTTTTCGTTTTTCTGTGTGTGTGTTTTTGTTTTTGTTTTTGTGTGTGTTTTTGTGTTTGTTTTTGTTTTTTTGTGTGTTTGAGCTTTTGTTTTTGTGTGTGTTTTTGTTTTTCTGTGCGTGTGTGTTTTGTTTTTGTGTGTGTTTTTGTTTTTGTGTGTGTGTGTTTTTGTGTGTGTTTGTGTTTTTTCTTTTTGTGTGTGTGTGTGTTTGAGCTTTTGTTTTTGTGTGTGTTTTTGTTTTTCTGTGTGTGTGTTTTTGTTTTTGTGTGTGTGTTTGAGCTTTTGTTTTTGTGTGTGTTTTTTGTTTTTTGCGTGTGTTTTTGTTTTTGTGTGTGTGTGTTTTTTGTTTCTGTGTGTGTTTTTGTTTTTGTGTGTGTGTGTTTGTTTTTGTGTGTGTGTTTTTGTGTGTGTTTGTGTTTTTTCATTTTGTGTGTGTATTTGTTTTTGTGTGTGTGTTTGTTTTTCTGTGTGTGTGTTTTTGTTTTTGTGTGTGTGTTTTTTGTTTTTGTGTGTGTATTTGTTTTTGTGTGTGTTTTTGTTTTTGTGTGTGTGTTTGAGCTTTTGTTTTTGTGTGTGTTTTTGTTTTTCTGTGTGTGTGTTTTTTGTTTTTGTGTGTCTTTTTGTTTTTGTGTGTGTTTTTGTTTTTGTGCGTATGTTTTTGTTTTGTGTGTGTTTATGTTTTTGTGGGTGTGTGTGCTTTTGTGGGTGTGTGTGTTTTTGTTTTTGTGTGTGTTTTTGTTTTTCTGTGTGTGTGTGTTTTTTGTTTTTGTGTGTGTGTGTTTTTGTGTGTGTGTGTGTTTTTTGTTTTTTGCGTGTGTTTTTGTTTTTGTTTTTGTTTGTGTGTTTGTTTTTGTGTGTGTGTGTTTTTGTTTTTGTGCGTGTTTTTGTTTTTCTGTGTGTGTGTTTGTTTTTGTTTGTGTTTTTGTTTTTGTGTGTGCGTGTTTGTTTGTTTTTGTGTGTGTTTTTGTTTTTCTGTGTGTGTGTGTTTTGTTTTTGTGTATGTCTGTTTGTTTTTGTGTGTGTTTTTGTTTTTGTGCGTGTTTTTGTATTTCTGTGTGTGTGTGTTTTTTTTTGTGTGTGTCTTTTTGTGTGTGTTTGTGTTTTTGTTTTTGTGTGTTTTTGTTTTTGTGTGTGTGTTTGTTTTTGTGTTTGTTTTTGTTTTTGTGTGTGTTTTTGTTTTTCTGTGCGTGTGTGTTTTTATTTTTGTGTGTGTTTTTGTTTTTGTGTGTGTGTTTGTTTTTGTGTGTGTGTGTTTTTGTGTGTGTTTGTGTTTTTTCTTTGTGTGTGTGTGTTTGAGCTTTTGTTTTTGTGTGTGTTTTTGTTTTTCTGTGTGTGTGTTTTTTGTTTTTGTGTGTGTTTTTGTTTTTGTGTATTTGTTTTTGTTTTTGTGTGTGTTTATGTTTTTGTGGGTGTGTGTTTTTTTTGTATGTTTTTGTATTTCTGTGTGTGTGTGTTTTTTGTTTTTGTGTGTGTTTTTGTTTTTGTGTGTGTGTGTTTGTTTTTGTGTGTGTGTGGTTTTGTTTTTGTGTGTGTGTTTGTGGGTGTGTGTTTGTTTTTGTGTGTGTTTGTTTTTGTTGTTGTGTGTGTTTTAGTTTTTGTGTGTGTGGTTTTGTTTTTGCGTGTGTTTTTGTTTTTGTGTGTGTTTTTGTTTTTGTGCGTGTGTGTTTTTTGTTTTTGTGTGTGTGTCTTTTTGTGTGTGTGTGTGTTTTTTGTTTTTGTGTGTGTATTTGTTTTTGTGTGTGTGTTTGTTTTTGTGTGTGTTTTTGTTTTTGTGTTTGTTTGTTTGAGCTTTTGTTTTTGTGTGTGTTTTTGTTTTTCTGTGCGTGTGTTTTTGTTTTTGTTTGTGTGTTTTTGTTTTTGTGTGTGTTTTAGTTTTTGTGTGTTTTTTTGTTTTCGTGTGTGTTTTCGTTTTTGTGTTTGTTTTTGTTTTTTTGTGTGTGTGTGTGTTTGAGCTTTTGTTTTTGTGTGTGTTTTTGTTTTTCTGTGCGTGTGTGTTTTTGTTTTTGTGTGTGTTTTTGTTTTTGTGTGTGTTTTTGTTTTGTGTGTGTGTTTTTTGTTTCTGTGTGTGTTTTTGTTTTTGTGTGTGTGTGTTTGTTTTTGTGCGTGTGTTTGTTTTTGTGTGTGTTTTTGTTTTGTGTGTGTGTTTGTTATTGTGTGTGTGTTTTTGTGTGTGTTTGTGTTTTTTCATTTTGTGTGTGTATTTGTTTTTGTGTGTGTGTTTGTTTTTTGCGTGTGTTTTTGTTTTGTGTGTGTGTTTGTTTTTGTGTGTGTGTGTTTTTTGTTTCTGTGTGTGTTTTTGTTTTTGTGTGTGTGTGTTTGTTTTTGTGTGTGTGTGGTTTTGTTTTTGTGTGTGTGTTTGTGGGTGTGTGTTTGGTTTTGTGTGTGTTTGTTTTTGTTGTTGTGTGTGTTTTAGTTTTTGTGTGTGTGTTTGTTTTTGTGTGTGTGTGTTTTTTGTTTCTGTGTGTGTTTTTGTTTTTGTGTGTGTGTGTTTGTTTTTGTGTGTGTGTGGTTTTGTTTTTGTGTGTGTGTTTGTGGGTGTGTGTTTGGTTTTGTGTGTGTTTGTTTTTGTTGTTGTGTGTGTTTTAGTTTTTGTGTGTGTGGTTTTGTTTTTGCGTGTGTTTTTGTTTTTGTGTGTGTTTTTGTTTTTGTGCGTGTGTGTTTTTTGTTTTTGTGTGTGTGTCTTTTTGTGTGTGTGTGTGTTTTTTGTTTTTGTGTGTGTATTTGTTTTTGTGTGTGTGTTTGTTTTTGTGTGTGTTTTTGTTTTTGTGTTTGTTTGTTTGAGCTTTTGTTTTTGTGTGTGTTTTTGTTTTACTGTGCGTGTGTTTTTGTTTCTGTTTTCTGTTTTTGTTTTTCTGTGTGTGTGTTTTTTGTTTTTGTGTGTGTGTTTTTGTTTTTGTGTGTGTTTTCGTTTTTGTGTTTGTTTTTGTTTTTTTGTGTGTGTGTGTTTGAGCTTTTGTTTGTGTGTGTGTTTTTGTTTTTCTGTGCGTGTGTGTTTTTGTTTTTGTGTGTGTTTTTGTTTTTGTGTGTGTGTGTTTGTTTTTGTGTGTGTGTCTTTTTGTGTGTGTGTGTGTGTTTTTTGTTTTTGTGTGTGTGTGTTTTTGTGTGTGTTTGTGTTTTTTCTTTTTGTGTGTGTGTGTGTTTGAGCTTTTGATTTTTTGTGTGTGTGCTTTTGTTTTTGTGTGTGTTTTTGTTTTTGTGTGTGTGTGTTTTTGTTTTTGTGCGTGTGTTTGTTTTTGTGTGTGTTTTTGTTTTGTGTGTGTGTTTGTTTTTGTGTGTGTGTTTTTGTGTGTGTTTGTGTTTTTTCATTTTGTGTGTGTATTTGTATTTGTGTGTGTGTTTGTTTTTCTGTGTGTGTGTTTTTGTGTGTGTTTTTGTTTTTGTGTGTGTGTTTGAGCTTTTGTTTTTGTGTGTGTTTTTGTTTTTCTGTGCGTGTGTGTTTTTGTTTTTGTGTGTGTTTTTGTTTTTCTGTGTGTGTGTTTTTTGTTTTTGTGTGTGTTTATGTTTTTGTGGGTGTGTGTGCTTTTGTGGGTGTGTGTGTTTTTGTTTTTGTGTGTGTTTTTGTTTTTCTGTGTGTGTGTGTTTTGTTTTTGTGTGTGTGTGTTTTTGTGTGTGTGTGGGTTTTTGTTTTTGTGTGTGTTTTTGTTTTTCTGTGTGTGTGTTTTTTGTTTCTGTCTGTGTTTTTGTTTTTGTGTGTGTTTTTGTTTTGTGTGTGTGTTTGTTTTTGTGTGTGTGTTTTTGTGTGTGTTTGTGTTTTTTCATTTTGTGTGTGTATTTGTTTTTGTGTGTGTGTTTGTTTTTCTGTGTGTGTGTTTTTGTTTTTGTGTGTTTTTGTTTTTGTGTGTGTGTTTTTTGTTTTTGTGTGTGTATTTGTTTTTGTGTGTGTTTTTGTTTTTGTGTGTGTGTTTGAGCTTTTGTTTTTGTGTGTGTTTTTGTTTTTCTGTGCGCGTGTGTTTTTGTTTTTGTGTGTGTTTTTGTTTTTCTGTGTGTGTGTGTTTTTTGTTTTTGTGTGTGTGTGTTTTTGTGTGTGTGTGTGTTTTTTGTTTTTTGCGTGTGTTTTTGTTTTTGTTTTTGTTTGTGTTTTTGTTTTTCTGTGTGTCTGTTTGTTTTTGTGTGTTTGTTTTTGTTTTTGTGTGTGTTTTTTGTTTTTGTGTGTGTGTTTGTTTTTGTGTGTGTGTGTTTTTGTGTGTGTGTTTGTTTTTGTGTGTGTGTGTTTTTGTTTTTGTGTGTGTTTTTGTTTTTGTGTTTGTTTTTGTTTTTGTGTGTGTGTGTGTTTGAGCTTTTGTTTTTGTGTGTGTGTTTGTTTTTGTGTGTGTGTGTTTTTGTGTGTGTTTGTGTTTTTTCTTTTTCTGTGTGTGTGTGTGTTTGAGCTTTTGTTTTTGTGTGTGTGTGTTTTTGTTTTTCTGTGTGTGTGTTTTTTGTTTCTGTGTGTGTTTTTGTTTTTGTGTGTGTGTGTTTGTTTTTGTGCGTGTGTTTGTTTTTGTGTGTGTTTTTGTTTTGTGTGTGTGTTTGTTTTTGTGTGTGTGTTTTTGTGTGTGTTTGTGTTTTTTCATTTTGTGTGTGTATTTGTTTTTGTGTGTGTGTTTGTTTTTCTGTGTGTGTGTTTTTGTTTTTGTGTGTGTTTTTGTTTTTGTGTGTGTGTTTGAGCTTTTGTTTTTGTGTGTGTTTTTGTTTTTCTGTGCGTGTGTGTTTTTGTTTTTGTGTGTGTTTTTGTTTTTCTGTGTGTGTGTTTTTTGTTTTTGTGTGTCTTTTTGTTTTTGTGTGTGTTTTTGTTTTTGTGCGTATGTTTTTGTTTTTCTGTGTGTGTGTGTGTTTTTTTTTGTGTGTGTGTGTTTTTGTGTGTGTGTGTGTTTTTGTTTTTGTGTGTGTTTTTGTTTTTCTGTGTGTGTGTTTTTTGTTTCTGTGTGTGTTTTTGTTTTTGTGTGTGTTTTTGTTTTGTGTGTGTGTTTGTTTTTGTGTGTGTGTTTTTGTGTGTGTTTGTGTTTTTTCATTTTGTGTGTGTATTTGTTTTTGTGTGTGTGTTTGTTTTTCTGTGTGTGTGTTTTTGTTTTTGTGTGTTTTTGTTTTTGTGTGTGTGTTTGTTTTTGTGTGTGTGTGTTTTGTGTGTGTTTGTGTTTTTTCTTTTTGTGTGTGTGTGATTGTGTTTTGTTTTTGTATGTGTTTTTGTTTTTGTGTGTGTGTTTGTGTTTTGTTTTTGTGTGTCTTTGTTTTTGTTGTTCTGTGTGTTTTAGTTTTTGTGTGTGTGGTTTTGTTTTTGCGTGTGTTTTTGTTTTTGTTTTTGTGTGTGTTTTTGTTTTTGTGTGTGTTTGTTTTTGTGTGTGCGTGTTTGTTTTTGTGTGTGTTTTTGTTTTTCTGTGCGTGTGTGTTTTTTGTTTTTGTGTGTGTGTCTTTTTGTGTGTGTGTGTGTTTTTTGTTTTTGTGTGTGTATTTGTTTTTGTGTGTGTGTTTGTTTTTGTGTGTGTTTTTGTTTTTGTGTTTGTTTGTTTGAGCTTTTGTTTTTGTGTGTGTTTTTGTTTTTCTGTGCGTGTGTTTTTGTTTTTCTTTGTGTATTTGTTTTTGTGTGTGTGTTTGTTTTTGTGTGTGTTTTTGTGTGTGTTTGAGTTTTTTCTTTTTGTGTGTGTGTGTGTTTGAGCTTTTGTTTTTGTGTGCGTTTTTGTTTTTCTGTGTGTGTGTTTTTGTTTTTGTGTGTGTGTTTGAGCTTTTGTTTTTGTGTGTGTTTTTTGTTTTTTGCGTGTGTTTTTGTTTTGTGTGTGTGTTTGTTTTTGTGTGTGTGTGTTTTTGTTTTTGTGTGTGTTTTTGTTTTTCTGTGTGTGTGTTTTTTGTTTCTGTGTGTGTTTTTGTTTTTGAGTGTGTGTGTGTGTTTTTGTTTTTGTGTGTGTGTTTTTGTTTTTGTGTGTGTTTTAGTTTTTGTGTGTTTTTTTTGTTTTCGTGTGTGTTTTCGTTTTTCTGTGTGTGTGTTTGTGTTTTTGTTTTTGTGTGTGTTTTTGTGTTTGTTTTTGTTTTTTTGTGTGTGTGTGTTTTTGTTTTTGTGTGTGTTTTTGTTTTTGAGTGTGTGTGTGTGTTTTTGTTTTTGTGTGTGTGTTTTTGCTTTCGTGTGTGTTTTCGTTTTTCTGTGTGTGTGTTTGTGTTTTTGTTTTTGTGTGTGTTTTTGTGTTTGTTTTTGTTTTTCTGTGTGTGTGTGTTTTTGTTTTTGTGTGTGTTTTTGTTTTTGTGCGTGTTTTTGTTTTTCTGTGCGTGTGTGTTTTTGTTTTTGTGTGTGTTTTTGTTTTTGTGTGTGTGTTTGTGTTTTTGTTTTTGTGTGTGTTTTTGTTTTTGTGTGTGTGTTTGTTTTTGTGTTTGTTTTTGTTTTTTTGTGTGTGTGTGTGTTTAAGCTTTTGTTTTTGTGTGTGTTTTTGTTTTTCTGTGCGTGTGTGTTTTTGTTTTTGTGTGTGTTTTTGTTTTTGTGCATTTGTTTTTGTTTTTGTGTGTGTTTATGTTTTTGTGGGTGTATGTTTTTTTGTGTATGTTTTTGTTTTTCTGTGTGTGTGTGTTTTGTTTCTGTGTGTGTTTTTGTTTTTGTGTGTGTGTGTGTGTTTTTGTTTTTGTGTGTGTGTTTTTGCTTTTGTGTGTGTTTTAGTTTTTGTGTGTTTTTTTGTTTTCGTGTGTGTTTTCGTTTTTCTGTGTGTGTGTTTGTGTTTTTGTTTTTGTGTGTGTTTTTGTGTTTGTTTTTGTTTTTCTGTGTGTGTGTGTTTTTGTTTTTGTGTGTGTTTTTGTTTTTGTGCGTGTTTTTGTTTTTCTGTGCGTGTGTGTTTTTGTTTTTGTGTGTGTTTTTGTTTTTGTGTGTGTGTTTGTGTTTTTGTTTTTGTGTGTGTTTTTGTTTTTGTGTGTGTGTTTGTTTTTGTGTTTGTTTTTGTTTTTTTGTGTGTGTGTGTGTTTAAGCTTTTGTTTTTGTGTGTGTTTTTGTTTTTCTGTGCGTGTGTGTTTTTGTTTTTGTGTGTGTTTTTGTTTTTGTGCATTTGTTTTTGTTTTTGTGTGTGTTTATGTTTTTGTGGGTGTATGTTTTTTTGTGTATGTTTTTGTTTTTCTGTGTGTGTGTGTTTTGTTTCTGTGTGTGTTTTTGTTTTTGTGTGTGTGTGTTTGTTTTTGTGCGTGTGTTTGTTTTTGTGTGTGTTTTTGTTTTGTGTGTGTGTTTGTTTTTGTGTGTGTGTTTGTTTTTGTGTGTGTTTGTGTTTTTGTGTGTATTTGTGTTTTTTCTTTTTGTGTGTATGTGTTTGAGCTTTTGTTTTTGTGTGTGTTTTTGTTTTTCTGTGTGTGTGTTTTTGTTTTCGTGTGTGTTTTTGTTTTTTTGTGTGTGTGTTTGAGCTTTCGTTTTTGTGTGTGTTTTTGTTTTTCTGTGCGTGTGTGTTTTTGTTTTTGTGTGTGTTTTTGTTTTTCTGTGTGTGTGTTTTTTGTTTTTGTGTGTGTTTTTGTTTTTGTGTGTGTGTGTTTGTTTTTGTGCGTGTGTTTGTTATTGTGTGTGTTTTTGTTTTGTGTGTGTGTTTGTTTTTGTGTGTGTGTTTTTGTGTGTGTTTGTGTTTTTTCATTTTGTGTGTGTATTTGTTTTTGTGTGTGTGTTTGTTTTTCTGTGTGTGTGTTTTTGTTTTTGTGTGTTTTTGTTTTTGTGTGTGTTTTTGTTTTTGTGTGTTTGTTTTTGTGTGTGTGTGTTTGTTTTTGTGTGTGTGTGTTTTTTGTTTTTGTGTGTGTGTCTTTTTGTGTGTGTGTGTGTTTTTTGTTTTTGTGTGTGTATTTGTTTTTGTGTGTGTGTGTTTGTTTTTGTTTGTGTTTTTGTTTTTGTGTGTGCGTGTTTGTTTGTTTTTGTGTGTGTTTTTGTTTTTCTGTGTGTGTGTGTTTTGTTTTTGTGTGTGTTTTTGTTTTTGTGTGTGTGTTTGTTTTTGTGTTTGTTTTTGTTTTTTTGTGTGTGTGTGTGTTTGAGCTTTTGTTTTAGTGTGTGTTTTTGTTTTTCTGTGCGTGTGTGTTTTTGTTTTTGTGTGTGTTTTTGTTTTTGTGTGTGTGTGTGTGTTTGAGCTTTCGTTTTTGTGTGTGTTTTTGTTTTTCTGTGCGTGTGTGTTTTTGTTTTTGTGTGTGTTTTTGTTTTTCTTTGTGTGTGTTTTTTGTTTTTGTGTGTGTTTTTGTTTTTGTGTGTGTGTGTTTGTTTTTGTGTGTGTGTGGTTTTGTTTTTGTGTGTGTGTTTGTGTTTTGTTTTTGTATGTGGTTTTGTTTTTGTGTGTGTGTTTGTGTTTTTGTGGGTGTGTGTTTGTTTTTGTGTGTGTTTGTTTTTGTTGTTGTGTGTGTTTTAGTTTTTGTGTGTGTGGTTTTGTTTTTGCGTGTGTTTTTGTTTTTGTTTTTGTGTGTGTTTTTGTTTTTGTGTGTGTTTGTTTTTGTGTGTGTGTGTTTGTTTTTGTGTGTGTTTTTGTTTTTCTGTGCGTGTGTGTTTTTTGTTTTTGTGTGTGTGTCTTTTTGTGTGTGTGTGTGTCTTTTTGTGTGTGTGTATTTGTTTTTGTGTGTGTATTTGTTTTTGTTTGTGTGTTTGTTTTTGTGTGTGTTTTTGTTTTTGTGTTTGTTTGTTTGAGCTTTTGTTTTTGTGTGTGTTTTTGTTTTTCTGTGCGTGTGTTTTTGTTTGTGTTTTTCTTTTTCTGTGTGTGTGTTTTTTGTTTTTGTGTGTGTGTGTTTGTTTGTGTGTGTGTGTGGTTTTGTTTTTGTGTGTTTTTGTTTTTGTGTGTGTGTTTTTATTTTTGTGTGTGTTTTTGTTTTTGAGTGTGTGTGTGTGTTTTTGTTTTTGTGTGTGTGTTTTTGTTTTTGTGTGTGTTTTAGTTTTTGTGTGTTTTTTTGTTTTCGTGTGTGTTTTCGTTTTTCTGTGTGTGTGTGTTTTTGTTTTTGTGTGTGTTTTTCTTTTTGTGTGTGTGTTTGTGTTTTTGTTTTTGTGTGTGTTTTTGTGTTTGTTTTTGTTTTTTTGTGTGTGTGTTTTTTGTTTTTGTGTGTCTTTTTGTTTTTGTGTGTGTTTTTGTTTTTGTGCGTATGTTTTTGTTTTGTGTGTGTTTATGTTTTTGTGGGTGTGTGTGCTTTTGTGGGTGTGTGTGTTTTTGTTTTTGTGTGTGTTTTTGTTTTTCTGTGTGTGTGTGTTTTTTGTTTTTGTGTGTGTGTGTTTTTGTGTGTGTGTGTGTTTTTTGTTTTTTGCGTGTGTTTTTGTTTTTGTTTTTGTTTGTGTGTTTGTTTTTGTGTGTGTGTGTTTTTGTTTTTGTGCGTGTTTTTGTTTTTCTGTGTGTGTGTTTGTTTTTGTTTGTGTTTTTGTTTTTGTGTGTGCGTGTTTGTTTGTTTTTGTGTGTGTTTTTGTTTTTCTGTGTGTGTGTGTTTTGTTTTTGTGTATGTCTGTTTGTTTTTGTGTGTGTTTTTGTTTTTGTGCGTGTTTTTGTTTTTCTGTGTGTGTGTGTGTTTTTTTGTGTGTGTCTTTTTGTGTGTGTTTGTGTTTTTGTTTTTGTGTGTGTTTTTGTTTTTGTGTGTGTGTTTGTTTTTGTGTTTGTTTTTGTTTTTGTGTGTGTTTTTGTTTTTCTGTGCGTGTGTGTTTTTATTTTTGTGTGTGTTTTTGTTTTTGTGTGTGTGTTTGTTTTTGTGTGTGTGTGTTTTTGTGTGTGTTTGTGTTTTTTCTTTTTGTGTGTGTGTGTGTTTGAGCTTTTGTTTTTGTGTGTGTTTTTGTTTTTCTGTGCGTGTGTGTTTTTGTTTTTGTGTGTGTTTTTGTTTTTCTGTGTGTGTGTTTTTTGTTTTTGTGTGTGTTTTTGTTTTTGTGCATTTGTTTTTGTTTTTGTGTGTGTTTATGTTTTTGTGGGTGTGTGTTTTTTTGTGTATGTTTTTGTATTTCTGTGTGTGTGTGTTTTTTGTTTTTGTGTGTGTTTTTGTTTTTGTGTGTGTGTGTTTGTTTTTGTGTGTGTGTGGTTTTGTTTTTGTGTGTGTGTTTGTGGGTGTGTGTTTGTTTTTGTGTGTGTTTGTTTTTGTTGTTGTGTGTGTTTTAGTTTTTGTGTGTGTGGTTTTGTTTTTGCGTGTGTTTTTGTTTTTGTGTGTGTTTTTGTTTTTGTGCGTGTCTGTTTTTTGTTTTTGTGTGTGTGTCTTTTTGTGTGTGTGTGTGTTTTTTGTTTTTGTGTGTGTATTTGTTTTTGTGTGTGTGTTTGTTTTTGTGTGTGTTTTTGTTTTTGTGTTTGTTTGTTTGAGCTTTTGTTTTTGTGTGTGTTTTAGTTTTTGTGTGTTTTTTTGTTTTCGTGTGTGTTTTCGTTTTTCTGTGTGTGTGTGTGTGTTTGTTTTTGTGTGTGTTTTTCTTTTTGTGTGTGTGTTTGTGTTTTTGTTTTTGTGTGTGTTTTTGTGTTTGTTTTTGTTTTTTTGTGTGTGTGTGTTTGTTTTTGTGTGTGTGTGTTTGTGTTTTGTGTGTTGTGTTTGTTTTTGTGTGTTTGTTTTTGTGTGTGTTTGTGTTTTTACTTTTTGTGTGTGTTTTTGTTTGTGTGTGTGTGGTTTTGTTTTTGTGTGTGTGTTTGTTTTGTGTGTGTGTGTTTGAGCTTTTGTTTTTGTGTGTGTATTTGTTTTTCTGTGCGTGTGTATTTTTGTTTTTGTGTGTGTTTTTCTTTTTCTGTGTGTATGTTTTTTGTTTTTGTGTGTGTTTTTGTTTTTGTGCGTATGTTTTTGTTTTTGTGTGTGTTTATGTTTTTGTGGGTGTGTGTTTGAGCTTTTGTTTTTGTGTGTGTTTATGTTTTTGTGTGTGTTTTTGTGTGTGTGTGTTTGAGCTTTTGTTTTTGTGTGTGTTTTTGTTTTTGAGTGTGTGTGTGTGTGTTTTTGTTTTTGTGTGTGTGTTTTTGTTTTTGCGTGTTTGTTTTTGTGTGTGTTTTAGTTTTTGTGTGTCTTTTTGTTTTTGTGTATGTTTTTGTTTTTCTGTGTGTATGTTTCTTGTTTTTGTGTGTGTTTTTCTTTTTGTGCGTTTGTTTTTGTTTTTGTGTGTGTTTATGTTTTTGTGGGTGTGTTTTTTTTTGTGAATGTTTTTGTTTTTCTGTGTGTGTGTTTTTTGTTTTTGTGTGTTTTGTTTTTGTGTGTGTGTTTTTGTTTTTCTGTGTGTGTGTTTGTTTTTGTGCGTGTGTTTGTTTTTGTGTGTGTTTTTGTTTTGTGTGTGTGTTTGTTTTTGTGTGTGTGTTTTTGTGTGTGTTTGTGTTTTTTCATTTTGTGTGTGTATTTGTTTTTGTGTGTGTGTTTGTTTTTCTGTGTGTGTGTTTTTGTGTGTGTGTGTTTTTGTGTGTGTTTGTGTTTTTTCTTTTTGTGTGTGTGTGTGTTTGAGCTTTTGTTTTTGTGTGTGTTTTTGTTTTTCTGTGTGTGTGTTTTTGTTTTTGTGTGTGTGTTTGAGCTTTTGTTTTTGTGTGTGTTTTTTGTTTTTTGCGTGTGTTTTTGTTTTGTGTGTGTGTTTGTTTTTGTGTGTGTGTGTTTTTTGTTTCTGTGTGTGTTTTTGTTTTTGTGTGTGTCTGTTTGTTTTTGTGTGTGTGTTTGTTTTTGTGTGTGTGTTTTTGTGTGTGTTTGTGTTTTTTCATTTTGTGTGTGTATTTGTTTTTGTGTGTGTGTTTGTTTTTCTGTGTGTGTGTTTATGTTTTTGTGTGTTTTTGTTTTTGTGTGTGTGTTTTTTGTTTTTGTGTGTGTATTTGTTTTTGTGTGTGTTTTTGTTTTTGTGTGTGTGTTTGAGCTTTTGTTTTTGTGTGTGTTTTTGTTTTTCTGTGTGTGTGTTTTTGTTTTTGTGCGTATGTTTTTGTTTTGTGTGTGTTTATGTTTTTGTGGGTGTGTGTGCTTTTGTGGGTGTGTGTGTTTTTGTTTTTGTGTGTGTTTTTGTTTTTCTGTGAGTGTGTGTTTTTTGTTTTTGTGTGTGTGTGTTTTTGTGTGTGTGTGTGTTTTTTGTTTTTTGCGTGTGTTTTTGTTTTTGTTTTTGTTTGTGTGTTTGTTTTTGTGTGTGTGTGTTTTTGTTTTTGTGCGTGTTTTTGTTTTTCTGTGTGTGTGTTTGTTTTTGTTTGTGTTTTTGTTTTTGTGTGTGCGTGTTTGTTTGTTTTTGTGTGTGTTTTTGTTTTTCTGTGTGTGTGTGTTTTGTTTTTGTGTATGTCTGTCTGTTTTTGTGTGTGTTTTTGTTTTTGTGCGTGTTTTTGTATTTCTGTGTGTGTGTGTTTTTGTTTGTGTGTGTCTTTTTGTGTGTGTTTGTGTTTTTGTTTTTGTGTGTTTTTGTTTTTGTGTGTGTGTTTGGTTTTGTGTTTGTTTTTGTTTTTGTGTGTGTTTTTGTTTTTCTGTGCGTGTGTGTTTTTATTTTTGTGTGTGTTTTTGTTTTTGTGTGTGTGTTTGTTTTTGTGTGTGTGTTTTTTGTTTTTGTGTGTGTTTTTGTTTTTTGTGTGTGTTTATGTTTTTGTGGGTTTGTGTTTTTTTGTGTATGTTTTTGTATTTCTGTGTGTGTGTGTTTTTTGTTTTTGTGTGTGTTTTTGTTTTTGTGTGTGTGTGTTTGTTTTTGTGTGTGTGTGGTTTTGTTTTTGTGTGTGTGTTTGTGGGTGTGTGTTTGTTTTTGTGTGTGTTTGTTTTTGTTGTTGTGTGTGTTTTAGTTTTTGTGTGTGTGGTTTTGTTTTTGCGTGTGTTTTTGTTTTTGTGTGTGTTTTTGTTTTTGTGCGTGTGTGTTTTTTGTTTTTGTGTGTGTGTCTTTTTGTGTGTGTGTGTGTTTTTTGTTTTTGTGTGTGTATTTGTTTTTGTGTGTGTTTTTGTTTTTGAGTGTGTGTGGGGGGTTTTGTTTTTGTGTGTGTGTTTTTGTGTTTGTTTTTGTTTTTTTGTGTGTGTGTGTTTTTGTTTTTGTGTGTGTGTTTGTTTTTGTGTGTGTTTTTGTTTTTGTGTGTGTTTGTGTTTTTGTGTGTATTTGTGTTTTTTCTTTTTGTGTGTGTATTTGTTTTTGTGTGTGTTTTTGTTTTTGTGTGTGTGTTTGAGCTTTTGTTTTTGTGTGTGTTTTTGTTTTTCTGTGCGTGTGTGTTTTTGTTTTTGTGTGTGTTTTTGTTTTTCTGTGTGTGTGTTTTTTGTTTTTGTGTGTCTTTTTGTTTTTGTGTGTGTTTTTGTTTTTGTGGGTGTGTGTGCTTTTGTGGGTGTGTGTGTTTTTGTTTTTGTGTGTGTTTTTGTTTTTCTGTGTGTGTGTTTTTTGTTTTTGTGTGTGTGTGTTTTTGTGTGTGTGTGTGTTTTTTGTTTTTTGCGTGTGTTTTTGTTTTTGTTTTTGTGTGTGTTTTTTGTTTTTGTGTGTGTATTTGTTTTTGTGTTTGTTTTTGTGTGTGTGTTTGTTTTTGTGTGTGTGTGTTTTTGTTTTTGTGTGTGTATTTGTTTTTGTGTGTGTTTGTTTTTGTGTGTGTTTTTGTTTTTCTGTGTGTGTGTTTGTTTTTGTTTGTGTTTTTGTTTTTGTGTGTGCGTGTTTGTTTGTTTTTGTGTGTGTTTTTGTTTTTCTGTGTGTGTGTGTTTTGTTTTTGTGTGTGTTTTTGTTTTTGTGTGTGTGTTTGTTTTTGTGTTTGTTTTTGTTTTTTTGTGTGTGTGTGTGTTTGAGCTTTTGTTTTTGTGTGTGTTTTTGTTTTTCTGTGCGTGTGTGTTTTTGTTTTTGTGTGTGTTTTTGTTTTTGAGTGTGTGTGTGTGTTTGAGCTTTCGTTTTTGTGTGTGTTTTTGTTTTTCTGTGCGTGTGTGTTTTTGTTTTTCTGTGCGTGTGTTTTTGTTTTTGTTTGTGTTTTTGTTTTTCTGTGTGTGTTTTTTGTTTTTGTGTGTGTTTTTGTGTGTGTGTGTTTGTTTTTATGTGTGTGTGGTTTTGTTTTTGTGTGTTTTTGTTTTTGTGTGTGTGTTTTTTTTGTTTTTGTGTATGTCTGTTTGTTTTTGTGTGTGGTTTTGTTTTTCTGTGCGTGTGTGTTTTTTGTTTTTGTGTGTGTGTCTTTTTGTGTGTGTGTGTGTTTTTTGTTTTTGTGTGTGTATTTGTTTTTCTGTGTGTGTTTGTTTTTGTGTGTGTTTTTGTTTTTATGTGTGTTTGTTTGAGCTTTTGTTTTTGTGTGTGTTTTTGTTTTTCTGTGCGTGTGTTTTTGTTTTTGTTTGTGTTTTTGTTTTTCTGTGTGTGTTTTTTGTTTTTGTGTGTGTTTTTGTTTTTCTGTGTGTGTGTTTTTTGTTTTTGTGTATGTCTGTTTGTTTTTGTGTGTGGTTTTGTTTTTCTGTGCGTGTGTGTTTTTTGTTTTTGCGTGTGTGTCTTTTTGTGTGTGTGTGTGTTTTTTGTTTTTGTGTGTGTATTTGTTTTTGTGTGTGTGTTTGTTTTTGTGTGTGTTTTTGTTTTTATGTGTGTGTGGTTTTGTTTTTGTGTGTTTTTGTTTTTGTGTGTGTGTTTTTATTTTTGTGTGTGTTTTTGTTTTTGAGTGTGTGTGTGTGTTTTTGTTTTTGTGTGTGTGTTTTTGTTTTTGTGTGTGTTTTAGTTTTTGTGTGTTTTTTTGTTTTCGTGTGTGTTTTCGTTTTTCTGTGTGTGTGTTTGTGTATTTGTTTTTGTGTGTGTTTTTGTGTTTGTTTTTGTTTTTTTGTGTGTGTGTGTTTTTGTTTTTGTGTGTCTTTTTGTTTTTCTGTGTGTGTGTGTTTTGTTTTTGTGTATGTCTGTTTCTTTTTGTGTGTGTTTTTGTTTTTGTGCGTGTTTTTGTTTTTCTGTGTGTGTGTGTTTTTGTTTTTGTGTGTGTGTTTGTTTTTGTGTGTGTTTTTGTTTTTGTGTGTGTTTGTGTTTTTGTGTGTATTTGTGTTTTTTCTTTTTGTGTGTGTATTTGTTTTTGTGTGTGTTTTTGTTTTTGTGTGTGTGTTTGAGCTTTTGTTTTTGTGTGTGTTTTTGTTTTTCTGTGCGTGTGTGTTTTTGTTTTTGTGTGTGTTTTTGTTTTTCTGTGTGTGTGTTTTTTGTTTTTGTGTGTCTTTTTGTTTTTGTGTGTGTTTTTGTTTTTGTGGGTGTGTGTGCTTTTGTGGGTGTGTGTGTTTTTGTTTTTGTGTGTGTTTTTGTTTTTCTGTGTGTGTGTTTTTTGTTTTTGTGTGTGTGTGTTTTTGTGTGTGTGTGTGTTTTTTGTTTTTTGCGTGTGTTTTTGTTTTTGTTTTTGTGTGTGTTTTTTGTTTTTGTGTGTGTATTTGTTTTTGTGTTTGTTTTTGTGTGTGTGTTTGTTTTTGTGTGTGTGTGTTTTTGTTTTTGTGTGTGTATTTGTTTTTGTGTGTGTTTGTTTTTGTGTGTGTTTTTGTTTTTCTGTGTGTGTGTTTGTTTTTTTTTGTGTTTTTGTTTTTGTGTGTGCGTGTTTGTTTGTTTTTGTGTGTGTTTTTGTTTTTCTGTGTGTGTGTGTTTTGTTTTTGTGTGTGTTTTTGTTTTTGTGTGTGTGTTTGTTTTTGTGTTTGTTTTTGTTTTTTTGTGTGTGTGTGTGTTTGAGCTTTTGTTTTTGTGTGTGTTTTTGTTTTTCTGTGCGTGTGTGTTTTTGTTTTTGTGTGTGTTTTTGTTTTTGAGTGTGTGTGTGTGTTTGAGCTTTCGTTTTTGTGTGTGTTTTTGTTTTTCTGTGCGTGTGTGTTTTTGTTTTTCTGTGCGTGTGTTTTTGTTTTTGTTTGTGTTTTTGTTTTTCTGTGTGTGTTTTTTGTTTTTGTGTGTGTTTTTGTGTGTGTGTGTTTGTTTTTATGTGTGTGTGGTTTTGTTTTTGTGTGTTTTTGTTTTTGTGTGTGTGTTTTTTTTGTTTTTGTGTATGTCTGTTTGTTTTTGTGTGTGGTTTTGTTTTTCTGTGCGTGTGTGTTTTTTGTTTTTGTGTGTGTGTCTTTTTGTGTGTGTGTGTGTTTTTTGTTTTTGTGTGTGTATTTGTTTTTGTGTGTGTGTTTGTTTTTGTGTGTGTTTTTGTTTTTATGTGTGTTTGTTTGAGCTTTTGTTTTTGTGTGTGTTTTTGTTTTTCTGAGCGTGTGTTTTTGTTTTTGTTTGTGTTTTTGTTTTTCTGTGTGTGTTTTTTGTTTTTGTGTGTGTTTTTGTTTTTCTGTGTGTGTGTTTTTTGTTTTTGTGTATGTCTGTTTGTTTTTGTGTGTGGTTTTGTTTTTCTGTGCGTGTGTGTTTTTTGTTTTTGTGTGTGTGTCTTTTTGTGTGTGTGTGTGTTTTTTGTTTTTGTGTGTGTATTTGTTTTTGTGTGTGTGTTTGTTTTTGTGTGTGTTTTTGTTTTTATGTGTGTGTGGTTTTGTTTTTGTGTGTTTTTGTTTTTGTGTGTGTGTTTTTATTTTTGTGTGTGTTTTTGTTTTTGAGTGTGTGTGTGTGTTTTTGTTTTTGTGTGTGTGTTTTTGTTTTTGTGTGTGTTTTAGTTTTTGTGTGTTTTTTTGTTTTCGTGTGTGTTTTCGTTTTTCTGTGTGTGTGTTTGTGTATTTGTTTTTGTGTGTGTTTTTGTGTTTGTTTTTGTTTTTTTGTGTGTGTGTGTTTTTGTTTTTGTGTGTCTTTTTGTTTTTCTGTGTGTGTGTGTTTTGTTTTTGTGTATGTCTGTTTCTTTTTGTGTGTGTTTTTGTTTTTGTGCGTGTTTTTGTTTTTCTGTGTGTGTGTGTTTTTGTTTTTGTGTGTGTGTTTGTTTTTGTGTGTGTTTTTGTTTTTGTGTGTGTTTGTGTTTTTGTGTGTATTTGTGTTTTTTCTTTTTGTGTGTGTATTTGTTTTTGTGTGTGTTTTTGTTTTTGTGTGTGTGTTTGAGCTTTTGTTTTTGTGTGTGTTTTTGTTTTTCTGTGCGTGTGTGTTTTTGTTTTTGTGTGTGTTTTTGTTTTTCTGTGTGTGTGTTTTTTGTTTTTGTGTGTCTTTTTGTTTTTGTGTGTGTTTTTGTTTTTGTGGGTGTGTGTGCTTTTGTGGGTGTGTGTGTTTTTGTTTTTGTGTGTGTTTTTGTTTTTCTGTGTGTGTGTTTTTTGTTTTTGTGTGTGTGTGTTTTTGTGTGTGTGTGTGTTTTTTGTTTTTTGCGTGTGTTTTTGTTTTTGTTTTTGTGTGTGTTTTTTGTTTTTGAGTGTGTATTTGTTTTTGTGTTTGTTTTTGTGTGTGTGTTTGTTTTTGTGTGTGTGTGTTTTTGTTTTTGTGTGTGTATTTGTTTTTGTGTGTGTTTGTTTTTGTGTGTGTTTTTGTTTTTCTGTGTGTGTGTTTGTTTTTGTTTGTGTTTTTGTTTTTGTGTGTGCGTGTTTGTTTGTTTATGTGTGTGTTTTTGTTTTTCTGTGTGTGTGTGTTTTGTTTTTGTGTGTGTTTTTGTTTTTGTGTGTGTGTTTGTTTTTGTGTTTGTTTTTGTTTTTTTGTGTGTGTGTGTGTTTGAGCTTTTGTTTTTGTGTGTGTTTGTGTTTTTCTGTGCGTGTGTGTTTTTGTTTTTGTGTGTGTTTTTGTTTTTGAGTGTGTGTGTGTGTTTGAGCTTTCGTTTTTGTGTGTGTTTTTGTTTTTCTGTGCGTGTGTGTTTTTGTTTTTGTGTGTGTTTTTGTTTTTCTTTGTGTGTGTTTTTTGTTTTTGTGTGTGTTTTTGTTTTTGTGTGTGTGTGTTTGTTTTTGTGTGTGTGTGGTTTTGTTTTTGTGTGTGTGTTTGTGTTTTGTTTTTGTATGTGGTTTTGTTTTTGTGTGTGTGTTTGTATTTTTGTGTGTGTGGTTTTGTTTTTGCGTGTGTTTTTGTTTTTGTTTTTGTGTGTGTTTTTGTTTTTGTGTGTGTTTGTTTTTGTGTGTGTGTGTTTGTTTTTGTGTGTGTTTTTGTTTTTCTGTGCGTGTGTGTTTTTTGTTTTTGTGTGTGTGTCTTTTTGTGTGTGTGTGTGTCTTTTTGTGTGTGTGTGTATTTGTTTTTGTGTGTGTATTTGTTTTTGTTTGTGTGTTTGTTTTTGTGTGTGTTTTTGTTTTTGTGTTTGTTTGTTTGAGCTTTTGTTTTTGTGCGTGTTTTTGTTTTTCTGTGCGTGTGTTTTTGTTTGTGTTTTTGTTTTTCTGTGTGTGTGTTTTTTGTTTTTGTGTGTGTGTGTTTGTTTGTGTGTGTGTGTGGTTTTGTTTTTGTGTGTTTTTGTTTTTGTGTGTGTGTTTTTATTTTTGTGTGTGTTTTTGTTTTTGAGTGTGTGTGTGTGTTTTTGTTTTTGTGTGTGTGTTTTTGTTTTTGTGTGTGTTTTAGTTTTTGTGTGTTTTTTTGTTTTCGTGTGTGTTTTCGTTTTTCTGTGTGTGTGTGTTTTTGTTTTTGTGTGTGTTTTTCTTTTTGTGTGTGTGTTTGTGATTTTGTTTTTGTGTGTGTTTTTGTGTTTGTTTTTGTTTTTTTGTGTGTGTGTGTTTTTGTTTTTGTGTGTGTTTTTGTTTTTCTGTGTGTGTGTTTTTTGTTTTTGTGTGTCTTTTTGTTTTTGTGTGTGTTTTTGTTTTTGTGCGTATGTTTTTGTTTTGTGTGTGTTTATGTTTTTGTGGGTGTGTGTGCTTTTGTGGGTGTGTGTGTTTTTGTTTTTCTGTGTGTTTTTGTTTTTCTGTGTGTGTGTGTTTTTTGTTTTTGTGTGTGTGTGTTTTTGTGTGTGTGTGTGTTTTTTGTTTTTTGCGTGTGTTTTTGTTTTTGTTTTTGTTTGTGTGTTTGTTTTTGTGTGTGTGTGTTTTTGTTTTTGTGCGTGTTTTTGTTTTTCTGTGTGTGTGTTTGTTTTTGTTTGTGTTTTTGTTTTTGTGTGTGCGTGTTTGTTTGTTTTTGTGTGTGTTTTTGTTTTTCTGTGTGTGTGTGTTTTGTTTTTGTGTATGTCTGTTTGTTTTTGTGTGTGTTTTTGTTTTTGTGCGTGTTTTTGTTTTTCTGTGTGTGTGTGTGTTTTTTTGTGTGTGTCTTTTTGTGTGTGTTTGTGTTTTTGTTTTTGTGTGTGTTTTTGTTTTTGTGTGTGTGTTTGTTTTTGTGTTTGTTTTTGTTTTTGTGTGTGTTTTTGTTTTTCTGTGCGTGTGTGTTTTTATTTTTGTGTGTGTTTTTGTTTTTGTGTGTGTGTTTGTTTTTGTGTGTGTGTGTTTTTGTGTGTGTTTGTGTTTTTTCTTTTTGTGTGTGTGTGTGTTTGAGCTTTTGTTTTTGTGTGTGTTTTTGTTTTTCTGTGCGTGTGTGTTTTTGTTTTTGTGTGTGTTTTTGTTTTTCTGTGTGTGTGTTTTTTGTTTTTGTGTGTGTTTTTGTTTTTGTGCATTTGTTTTTGTTTTTGTGTGTGTTTATGTTTTTGTGGGTGTGTGTTTTTTTGTGTATGTTTTTGTATTTCTGTGTGTGTGTGTTTTTTGTTTTTGTGTGTGTTTTTGTTTTTGTGTGTGTGTGTTTGTTTTTGTGTGTGTGTGGTTTTGTTTTTGTGTGTGTGTTTGTGGGTGTGTGTTTGTTTTTGTGTGTGTTTGTTTTTGTTGTTGTGTGTGTTTTAGTTTTTGTGTGTGTGGTTTTGTTTTTGCGTGTGTTTTTGTTTTTGTGTGTGTTTTTGTTTTTGTGCGTGTCAGTTTTTTGTTTTTGTGTGTGTGTCTTTTTGTGTGTGTGTGTGTTTTTTGTTTTTGTGTGTGTATTTGTTTTTGTGTGTGTGTTTGTTTTTGTGTGTGTTTTTGTTTTTGTGTTTGTTTGTTTGAGCTTTTGTTTTTGTGTGTGTTTTAGTTTTTGTGTGTTTTTTTGTTTTCGTGTGTGTTTTCGTTTTTCTGTGTGTGTGTGTGTTTTTGTTTTTGTGTGTGTTTTTCTTTTTGTGTGTGTGTTTGTGTTTTTGTTTTTGTGTGTGTTTTTGTGTTTGTTTTTGTTTTTTTGTGTGTGTGTGTTTGTTTTTGTGTGTGTGTGTTTGTGTTTTGTGTGTTGTGTTTGTTTTTGTGTGTTTGTTTTTGTGTGTGTTTGTGTTTTTTCTTTTTGTGTGTGTTTTAGTTTGTGTGTGTGTGGTTTTGTTTTTGTGTGTGTGTTTGTTTTGTGTGTGTGTGTTTGAGCTTTTGTTTTTGTGTGTGTATTTGTTTTTCTGTGCGTGTGTATTTTTGTTTTTGTGTGTGTTTTTCTTTTTCTGTGTGTATGTTTTTTGTTTTTGTGTGTGTTTTTGTTTTTGTGCGTATGTTTTTGTTTTTGTGTGTGTTTATGTTTTTGTGGGTGTGTGTTTGAGCTTTTGTTTTTGTGTGTGTTTATGTTTTTGTGTGTGTTTTTGTGTGTGTGTGTTTGAGCTTTTGTTTTTGTGTGTGTTTTTGTTTTTGAGTGTGTGTGTGTGTGTTTTTGTTTTTGTGTGTGTGTTTTTGTTTTTGCGTGTTTGTTTTTGTGTGTGTTTTAGTTTTTGTGTGTGTTTTTGTTTTTGTGTATGTTTTTGTTTTTCTGTGTGTGTGTTTTTTGTTTTTGTGTGTGTTTTTCTTTTTGTGCGTTTGTTTTTGTTTTTGTGTGTGTTTATGTTTTTGTGGGTGTGTTTTTTTTTGTGAATGTTTTTGTTTTCTGTGTGTGTGTTTTTTGTTTTTGTGTGTTTTGTTTTTGTGTGTGTGTTTTTGTTTTTCTGTGTGTGTGTTTGTTTTTGTGCGTGTGTTTGTTTTTGTGTGTGTTTTTGTTTTGTGTGTGTGTTTGTTTTTGTGTGTGTGTTTTTGTGTGTGTTTGTGTTTTTTCATTTTGTGTGTGTATTTGTTTTTGTGTGTGTGTTTGTTTTTCTGTGTGTGTGTTTTTCTGTGTGTGTGTTTTTGTGTGTGTTTGTGTTTTTTCTTTTTGTGTGTGTGTGTGTTTGAGCTTTTGTTTTTGTGTGTGTTTTTGTTTTTCTGTGTGTGTGTTTTTGTTTTTGTGTGTGTGTTTGAGCTTTTGTTTTTGTGTGTGTTTTTTGTTTTTTGCGTGTGTTTTTGTTTTGTGTGTGTGTTTGTTTTTGTGTGTGTGTGTTTTTTGTTTCTGTGTGTGTTTTTGTTTTTGTGTGTGTGTGTTTGTTTTTGTGTGTGTGTTTGTTTTTGTGTGTGTGTTTTTGTGTGTGTTTGTGTTTTTTCATTTTGTGTGTGTATTTGTTTTTGTGTGTGTGTTTGTTTTTCTGTGTTTGTGTTTATGTTTTTGTGTGTTTTTGTTTTTGTGTGTGTGTTTTTTGTTTTTGTGTGTGTATTTGTTTTTGTGTGTGTTTTTGTTTTTGTGTGTGTGTTTGTGCTTTTGTTTTTGTGTGTGTTTTTGTTTTTCTGTGTGTGTGTTCTTGTTTTTGTGTGTGTTTTTGTTTTTCTGTGTGTGTGTTTTTTGTTTTTGTGTGTGTTTTTGTTTTTGTGCATTTGTTTTTGTTTTTGTGTGTGTTTATGTTTTTGTGGGTGTGTGTTTTTTTGTGTATGTTTTTGTATTTCTGTGTGTGTGTGTTTTTTGTTTTTGTGTGTGTTTTTGTTTTTGTGTGTGTGTGTTTGTTTTTGTGTGTGTGTGGTTTTGTTTTTGTGTGTGTGTTTGTGGGTGTGTGTTTGTTTTTGTGTGTGTTTGTTTTTGTTGTTGTGTGTGTTTTAGTTTTTGTGTGTGTGGTTTTGTTTTTGCGTGTGTTTTTGTTTTTGTGTGTGTTTTTGTTTTTGTGCGTGTCTGTTTTTTGTTTTTGTGTGTGTGTCTTTTTGTGTGTGTGTGTGTTTTTTGTTTTTGTGTGTGTATTTGTTTTTGTGTGTGTGTTTGTTTTTGTGTGTGTTTTTGTTTTTGTGTTTGTTTGTTTGAGCTTTTGTTTTTGTGTGTGTTTTAGTTTTTGTGTGTTTTTTTGTTTTCGTGTGTGTTTTCGTTTTTCTGTGTGTGTGTGTGTTTTTGTTTTTGTGTGTGTTTTTCTTTTTGTGTGTGTGTTTGTGTTTTTGTTTTTGTGTGTGTTTTTGTGTTTGTTTTTGTTTTTTTGTGTGTGTGTGTTTGTTTTTGTGTGTGTGTGTTTGTGTTTTGTGTGTTGTGTTTGTTTTTGTGTGTTTGTTTTTGTGTGTGTTTGTGTTTTTTCTTTTTGTGTGTGTTTTAGTTTGTGTGTGTGTGGTTTTGTTTTTGTGTGTGTGTTTGTTTTGTGTGTGTGTGTTTGAGCTTTTGTTTTTGTGTGTGTATTTGTTTTTCTGTGCGTGTGTATTTTTGTTTTTGTGTGTGTTTTTCTTTTTCTGTGTGTATGTTTTTTGTTTTTGTGTGTGTTTTTGTTTTTGTGCGTATGTTTTTGTTTTTGTGTGTGTTTATGTTTTTGTGTGTGTGTGTTTGAGCTTTTGTTTTTGTGTGTGTTTATGTTTTTGTGTGTGTTTTTGTGTGTGTGTGTTTGAGCTTTTGTTTTTGTGTGTGTTTTTGATTTTGAGTGTGTGTGTGTGTGTTTTTGTTTTTGTGTGTGTGTTTTTGTTTTTGCGTGTTTGTTTTTGTGTGTGTTTTAGTTTTTGTGTGTGTTTTTGTTTTTGTGTATGTTTTTGTTTTTCTGTGTGTGTGTTTTTTGTTTTTGTGTGTGTTTTTCTTTTTGTGCGTTTGTTTTTGTTTTTGTGTGTGTTTATGTTTTTGTGGGTGTGTTTTTTTTGTGAATGTTTTTGTTTTTCTGTGTGTGTGTTTTTTGTTTTTGTGTGTTTTGTTTTTGTGTGTGTGTTTTTGTTTTTCTGTGTGTGTGTTTGTTTTTGTGCGTGTGTTTGTTTTTGTGTGTGTTTTTGTTTTGTGTGTGTGTTTGTTTTTGTGTGTGTGTTTTTCTGTGTGTTTGTGTTTTTTCATTTTGTGTGTGTATTTGTTTTTGTGTGTGTGTTTGTTTTTCTGTGTGTGTGTTTTTGTGTGTGTGTGTTTTTGTGTGTGTTTGTGTTTTTTCTTTTTGTGTGTGTGTGTGTTTGAGCTTTTGTTTTTGTGTGTGTTTTTGTTTTTCTGTGTGTGTGTTTTTGTTTTTGTGTGTGTGTTTGAGCTTTTGTTTTTGTGTGTGTTTTTTGTTTTTTGCGTGTGTTTTTGTTTTGTGTGTGTGTTTGTTTTTGTGTGTGTGTGTTTTTTTGTTTCTGTGTGTGTTTTTGTTTTTGTGTGTGTGTGTTTGTTTTTGTGTGTGTGTTTGTTTTTGTGTGTGTGTTTTTGTGTGTGTTTGTGTTTTTTCATTTTGTGTGTGTATTTGTTTTTGTGTGTGTGTTTGTTTTTCTGTGTGTGTGTTTTTGTTTTTGTGTGTTTTTGTTTTTGTGTGTGTGTTTTTTGTTTTTGTGTGTGTATTTGTTTTTGTGTGTGTTTTTGTTTTTGTGTGTGTGTTTGAGCTTTTGTTTTTGTGTGTGTTTTTGTTTTTCTGTGCGTGTGTGTTTTTGTTTTTGTGTGTGTTTATGTTTTTGTGGGTGTGTGTGCTTTTGTGGGTGTGTGTGTTTTTGTTTTTGTGTGTGTTTTTGTTTTTCTGTGTGTGTGTGTTTTTTGTTTTTGTGTGTGTGTGTTTTTGTGTGTGTGTGTTTTTTTTGTTTTTTGCGTGTGTTTTTGTTTTTGTTTATGTTTGTGTTTTTGTTTTTCTGTGTGTCTGTTTGTTTTTGTGTGTTTGTTTTTGTTTTTGTGTGTGTTTTTTGTTTTTGTGTGTGTATTTATTTTTGTGTGTGTTTTTGTGTGTGTTTGTTTTTGTGTGTGTGTTTGTTTTTGTGTGTGTGTGTTTATGTTTTTGTGTGTTTTTGTTTTTGTGTGTGTGTTTTTTGTTTTTGTGTGTGTATTTGTTTTTGTGTGTGTTTTTGTTTTTGTGTGTGTGTTTGAGCTTTTGTTTTTGTGTGTGTTTTTGTTTTTCTGTGTGTGTGTTTTTGTTTTTGTGCGTATGTTTTTGTTTTGTGTGTGTTTATGTTTTTGTGGGTGTGTGTGCTTTTGTGGGTGTGTGTGTTTTTGTTTTTGTGTGTGTTTTTGTTTTTCTGTGTGTGTGTGTTTTTTGTTTTTGTGTGTGTGTGTTTTTGTGTGTGTGTGTGTTTTTTGTTTTTTGCGTGTGTTTTTGTTTTTGTTTTTGTTTGTGTGTTTGTTTTTGTGTGTGTGTGTTTTTGTTTTTGTGCGTGTTTTTGTTTTTCTGTGTGTGTGTTTGTTTTTGTTTGTGTTTTTGTTTTTGTGTGTGCGTGTTTGTTTGTTTTTGTGTGTGTTTTTGTTTTTCTGTGTGTGTGTGTTTTGTTTTTGTGTATGTCTGTTTGTTTTTGTGTGTGTTTTTGTTTTTGTGCGTGTTTTTGTATTTCTGTGTGTGTGTGTTTTTTTTTTGTGTGTGTCTTTTTGTGTGTGTTTGTGTTTTTGTTTTTGTGTGTTTTTGTTTTTGTGTGTGTGTTTGGTTTTGTGTTTGTTTTTGTTTTTGTGTGTGTTTTTGTTTTTCTGTGCGTGTGTGTTTTTATTTTTGTGTGTGTTTTTGTTTTTGTGTGTGTGTTTGTTTTTGTGTGTGTGTGTTTTTTGTTTTTGTGTGTGTTTTTGTTTTTTGTGTGTGTTTATGTTTTTGTGGGTTTGTGTTTTTTTGTGTATGTTTTTGTATTTCTGTGTGTGTGTGTTTTTTGTTTTTGTGTGTGTTTTTGTTTTTGTGTGTGTGTGTTTGTTTTTGTGTGTGTGTGGTTTTGTTTTTGTGTGTGTGTTTGTGGGTGTGTGTTTGTTTTTGTGTGTGTTTGTTTTTGTTGTTGTGTGTGTTTTAGTTTTTGTGTGTGTGGTTTTGTTTTTGCGTGTGTTTTTGTTTTTGTGTGTGTTTTTGTTTTTGTGCGTGTGTGTTTTTTGTTTTTGTGTGTGTGTCTTTTTGTGTGTGTGTGTGTTTTTTGTATTTGTGTCTGTATTTGTTTTTGTGTGTGTTTTTGTTTTTGAGTGTGTGTGGGGGGTTTTGTTTTTGTGTGCGTGTTTTTGTGTTTGTTTTTGTTTTTTTGTGTGTGTGTGTTTTTGTTTTTGTGTGTGTTTTTGTTTTTCTGTGTGTGTGTTTTTGTTTTTGTGTGTGTTTTTGTTTTTGTGTGTGTTTTTGTTTTTCTGTGTGTGTGTGTTTTGTTTTTGTGTATGTCTGTTTGATTTTGTGTGTGTTTTTGTTTCTGTGCGTGTTTTTGTTTTTCTGTGTGTGTGTTTTTGTTTTTGTGTGTGTGTTTGTTTTTGTGTTTGTTTTTGTTTTTTTGTGTGTGTGTGTGTTTGAGCTTTTGTTTTTGTGTGTGTTTTTGTTTTTCTGTATGTGTGTTTTTGTTTTTGTGTGTGTGTTTGTTTTTGTCTGTGTTTTTGTTTTGTGTGTGTGTTTGTTTTTGTGTGGGTGTTTTTGTGTGTGTTTGTGTTTTTTCATTTTGTGTGTGTATTTGTTTTTGTGTGTGTGTTTGTTTTTCTGTGTGTGTGTTTTTGTTTTTGTGTGTTTTTGTTTGTGTGTGTGTGTTTTTTGTTTTTGTGTGTATATTTGTTTTTGTGTGTGGTTTTGTTTTTGTGTGTGTTTGTTGTTGTGTGTTTTTGTTTTTGTGTCTGTGTTTTTATTTTTGTGTGTGTGTATTTGTTTTTGTGTGTGTGTTTGTTTTTGTGTGTGTTTTTGTGTGTGTTTGTGTTTTTTCCTTTTGTGTGTGTATTTGTTTTTGTGTGTGTGTTTGTTTTTGTGTGTGTTTTTGTTTTTGTGTGTGTGTGTGTTTGAACTTTTGTTTTTGTGTGTGTTTTTGTTTTTCTGTGTGTGTGTTTTTTGTTTCTGTGTGTGTTTTTGTTTTCGTGTGTGTGTGTTTGTTTTTGTGTGTCTGTGTTTGTGTTTTGTGTGTTGTGTTTGTTTTTGTGTGTTTGTTTTTGTGTGTGTTTGTGTTTTTTCTTTTTGTGTGTGTTTTAGTTTGTGTGTGTGTGGTTTTGTTTTTGTGTGTGTGTTTGTTTTGTGTGTGTGTGTTTGAGCTTTTGTTTTTGTGTGTGTATTTGTTTTTCTGTGCGTGTGTATTTTTGTTTTTGTGTGTGTTTTTCTTTTTCTGTGTGTATGTTTTTTGTTTTTGTGTGTGTTTTTGTTTTTGTGCGTATGTTTTTGTTTTTGTGTGTGTTTATGTTTTTGTGGGTGTGTGTTTGAGCTTTTGTTTTTGTGTGTGTTTATGTTTTTGTGTGTGTTTTTGTTTTTGTGTGTGTGTGTTTGAGCTTTTGTTTTTGTGTGTGTTTTTGTTTTTGAGTGTGTGTGTGTGTGTTTTTGTTTTTGTGTGTGTGTTTTTGTTTTTGCGTGTTTGTTTTTGTGTGTGTTTTAGTTTTTGTGTGTTTTTTTGTTTTCGTGTGTGTTTTCGTTTTTCTGTGTGCTGTGTTTTTGTTTTTGTGTGTGTGTATGTTTTTGTGTGTGTTTTTGTTTTTGTGTGTGTTTTTGTTTTTCTGTGTGTGTGTGTTTTTTGTTTTTGTGTGTGTGTGTTTTTGTGTGTGTGTGTTTTTTGTTTTTGTGTGTGTATTTGTTTTTGTGTGTGTGTTTGTTTTTGTGTGTGTTTCTGTTTTTGTGTGTGTGTGTTTGAGCTTTTGTTTTTGTGTGTTTTTTTGTTTTTCTGTGCGTATGTGTTTTTGTTTTTCTGTATGTTTTTGTTTTTCTGTGTGTGTGTTTTTTGTTTTTGTGTGTGTTTTTCTTTTTGTGCGTTTGTTTTTGTTTTTGTGTGTGTTTATGTTTTTGTGGGTGTGTTTTTTTTTGTGAATGTTTTTGTTTTTCTGTGTGTGTGTGTTTTTTGTTTTTGTGTGTTTTGTTTTTGTGTGTGTGTTTTTGTTTTTCTGTGTGTGTGTTTGTTTTTGTGCGTGTGTTTGTTTTTGTGTGTGTTTTTGTTTTGTGTGTGTGTTTGTTTTTGTGTGTGTGTTTTTGTGTGTGTTTGTGTTTTTTCATTTTGTGTGTGTATTTGTTTTTGTGTGTGTGTTTGTTTTTCTGTGTGTGTGTTTTTGTTTTTGTGTGTTTTTGTGTTTTTTCATTTTGTGTGTGTATTTGTTTTTGTGTGTGTGTTTGTTTTTCTGTGTGTGTGTTTTTGTTTTTGTGTGTTTTTGTGTGTGTGTTTTTTGTTTTTGTGTGTGTATTTCTTTTTGTGTGTGTTTTTGTTTTTCTGTGTGTGTGTTTTTTGTTTTTGTGTGTGTTTTTCTTTTTGTGCGTTTGTTTTTGTTTTTGTGTGTGTTTTAGTTTTTGTGTGTGTGTGTTTGTTTTTGTGCGTGTGTTTGTTTTTGTGTGTGTTTTTGTTTTGTGTGTGTGTTTGTTTTTGTGTGTGTGTTTTTGTGTGTGTGTGTTTGTTATTGTGCGTGTGTTTGTTTTTGTGTGTGTTTTTGTTTTGTGTGTGTGTTTGTTTTTGTGTGTGTGTTTTTGTGTGTGTTTGTGTTTTTTCATTTTGTGTGTGTATTTGTTTTTGTGTGTGTGTTTGTTTTTCTGTGCGTGTGTGTTTTTGTTTTTGTGTGTGTTTTTGTTTTTCTGTGTGTGTGGTTTTGTGTGTGTGTGTGTTTTTTGTTTTTTGCGTGTGTTTTTGTTTTTGTTTATTTTTGTGTCTTTGTTTTTGTGTGTGTTTTTGTTTTTGAGTGTTTGTGGGGGGTTTTGTTTTTGTGTGTGTGTTTTTGTTTTTGTGTGTGTTTTAGTTTTTGTGTGTTTTTTTGTTTTCGTGTGTGTTTTCGTTTTTCTGTGTGTGTGTTTTTGTTTTTGTGTGTGTTTTTGTTTTTGTGTGTGTGTTTGTGTTTTTGTTTTTGTGTGTGTTTTTGTGTTTGTTTTTGTTTTTTTGTGTGTGTGTGTTTTTGTTTTTGTGCGTGTTTTTGTTTTTCTGTGTGTGTGTTTTTGTTTTTGTGTGTGTGTCTTTTTGTGTGTGTGTGTTTTTTGTTTTTGTGTGTGTTTTAGTTGTTATGTGTTTTTTTGTTTTCGTGTGTGTTTTCGTTTTTCTGTGTGTGTGTTTTTGTTTTTGTGTGTGTTTTTGTTTTTGTGTGTGTGTTTGTGTTTTTGTTTTTGTGTGTGTTTTTGTGTTTGTTTTTGTTTTTTTGTGTGTTTGAGCTTTTGTTTTTGTGTGTGTTTTTGTTTTTCTGTGCGTGTGTGTTTTGTTTTTGTGTGTGTTTTTGTTTTTGTGTGTGTGTGTTTTTGTGTGTGTTTGTGTTTTTTCTTTTTGTGTGTGTGTGTGTTTGAGCTTTTGTTTTTGTGTGTGTTTTTGTTTTTCTGTGTTTGTGTTTTTGTTTTTGTGTGTGTGTTTGAGCTTTTGTTTTTGTTTTTTTTTTTGTTTTTTGCGTGTGTTTTTGTTTTTGTGTGTGTGTGTTTTTTGTTTCTGTGTGTGTTTTTGTTTTTGTGTGTGTGTGTTTGTTTTTGTGTGTGTGTTTGTTTTTGTGTGTGTGTTTTTGTGTGTGTTTGTGTTTTTTCATTTTGTGTGTGTATTTGTTTTTGTGTGTGTGTTTGTTTTTCTGTGTGTGTGTTTTTGTTTTTGTGTGTTTTTGTTTTTGTGTGTGTGTTTTTTGTTTTTGTGTGTGTATTTGTTTTTGTGTGTGTTTTTGTTTTTGTGTGTGTGTTTGTGTTTGTTTTTGTTTTTTTGTGTGTGTGTGTTTTTGTTTTTGTGCGTGTTTTTGTTTTTCTGTGTGTGTGTTTTTGTTTTTGTGTGTGTGTCTTTTTGTGTGTGTGTGTTTTTTGTTTTTGTGTGTGTTTTAGTTGTTATGTGTTTTTTTGTTTTCGTGTGTGTTTTCGTTTTTCTGTGTGTGTGTTTTTGTTTTTGTGTGTGTTTTTGTTTTTGTGTGTGTGTTTGTGTTTTTGTTTTTGTGTGTGTTTTTGTGTTTGTTTTTGTTTTTTTGTGTGTTTGAGCTTTTGTTTTTGTGTGTGTTTTTGTTTTTCTGTGCGTGTGTGTTTTGTTTTTGTGTGTGTTTTTGTTTTTGTGTGTGTGTGTTTTTGTGTGTGTTTGTGTTTTTTCTTTTTGTGTGTGTGTGTGTTTGAGCTTTTGTTTTTGTGTGTGTTTTTGTTTTTCTGTGTTTGTGTTTTTGTTTTTGTGTGTGTGTTTGAGCTTTTGTTTTTGTTTTTTTTTTTGTTTTTTGCGTGTGTTTTTGTTTTTGTGTGTGTGTGTTTTTTGTTTCTGTGTGTGTTTTTGTTTTTGTGTGTGTGTGTTTGTTTTTGTGTGTGTGTTTGTTTTTGTGTGTGTGTTTTTGTGTGTGTTTGTGTTTTTTCATTTTGTGTGTGTATTTGTTTTTGTGTGTGTGTTTGTTTTTCTGTGTGTGTGTTTTTGTTTTTGTGTGTTTTTGTTTTTGTGTGTGTGTTTTTTGTTTTTGTGTGTGTATTTGTTTTTGTGTGTGTGTGTTTTTGTGTGTGTTTGTGTTTTTTCTTTTTGTGTGTGTGTGATTGAGCTTTTGTTTTTGTGTGTGTTTTTGTTTTTCTGGGTGTGTGTTTTTTTGTGTATGTTTTTGTATTTCTGTGTGTGTGTGTTTTTTGTTTTTGTGTGTGTTTTTGTTTTTGTGTGTGTGTGTTTGTTTTTGTGTGTGTGTGGTTATGTTTTTGTGTGTGTGTTTGTGTTTTGTTTTTGTATGTGTTTTTGTGTGTGTGTTTTTTGTTTTTGTGTGTGTTTTTCTTTTTGTGCGTTTGTTTTTGTTTTTGTGTGTATTTTAGTTTTTGTGTGTGTGTGTTTGTTTTTGTGCGTGTGTTTGTTTTTGTGTGTGTTTTTGTTTTGTGTGTGTGTTTGTTTTTGTGTGTGTGTTTTTGTGTGTGTGTGTTTGTTTTTGTGCGTGTGTTTGTTTTTGTGTGTGTTTTTGTTTTGTGTGTGTGTTTGATTTTGTGTGTGTGTTTTTGTGTGTGTTTGTGTTTTTTCATTTTGTGTGTGTATTTGTTTTTGTGTGTGTGTTTGTTTTTCTGTGTGTGTGTTTTTGTTTTTGTGTGTTTTTGTTTTTGTGTGTGTGTTTTTTGTTTTTGTGTGTGTATTTGTTTTTGTGCGTGTTTTTGTTTTTGTGTGTGGGTTTGAGCTTTTGTTTTTGTGTGTGTTTTAGTTTTTCTGTGCGTGTGTGTTTTTGTTTTTGTGTGTGTTTTTGTTTTTCTGTGTGTGTGTTTTTTGTTTTTGTGTGTGTTTTTGTTTTTGTGTGTGTTTTTGTTTTTGTGCGTATGTTTTTGTTTTTGTGTGTTTATTATTTTTGTGGGTGTGTGTGCTTTTGTGGGTGTGTGTGTTTTTGTTTTTGTGTGTGTTTTTGTTTTTCTGTGTGTGTGGTTTTGTGTGTGTGTGTGTTTTTTGTTTTTTGCGTGTGTTTTTGTTTTTGTTTATTTTTGTGTTTTTGTTTTTGTGTGTGTTTTTGTTTTTGAGTGTGTGTGGGGGGTTTTGTTTTTGTGTGTGTGTTTTTGTGTTTGTTTTTGTTTTTTTGTGTGTGTGTGTTTTTGTTTTTGTGTGTGTTTTTGTTTTTCTGTGTGTGTGTTTTGTTTTTGTGTATGTCTGTTTGTTTTTGTGTGTGTGTGTTTTTTGTTTTTGTGTGTGTTTTAGTTTTTATGTGTTTTTTTGTTTTCGTGTGTGTTTTCGTTTTGATGTGTGTGTGTTTTTGTTTTTGTGTGTTTTTTTGTTTTCGTGTGTGTTTTCGTTTTGCTGTGTGTGTGTTTTTGTTTTTGTGTGTGTTTTTGTTTTTCTGTGTGTGTGTGTTTTGTTTTTGTGTATGTCTGTTTGATTTTGTGTGTGTTTTTGTTTCTGTGCGTGTTTTTGTTTTTCTGTGTGTGTGTTTTTGTTTTTGTGTGTGTGTTTGTTTTTGTGTTTGTTTTTGTTTTTTTGTGTGTGTGTGTGTTTGAGCTTTTGTTTTTGTGTGTGTTTTTGTTTTTCTGTGTGTGTGTTTTTGTTTTTGTGTGTGTGTTTGTTTTTGTGTGTGTTTTTGTTTTGTGTGTGTGTTTGTTTTTGTGTGTGTGTTTTTGTGTGTGTTTGTGTTTTTTCATTTTGTGTGTGTATTTGTTTTTGAGTGTGTGTTTGTTTTTCTGTGTGTGTGTTTTTGTTTTTGTGTGTTTTTGTTTGTGTGTGTGTGTTTTTTGTTTTTGTGTGTATATTTGTTTTTGTGTGTGTTTTTGTTTTTGTGTGTGTGTTTGAGCTTTTGTTTTTGTGTGTGTTTTTGTTTTTCTGTGTGTGTGTTTTTTGTTTTTGTGTGTCTTTTTGTTTTTGTGTGTGTTTTTGTTTTTGTGCGTATGTTTTTGTTTTTGTGTGTGTTTTTGTGTGTGTTTGTGTTTTTTCCTTTTGTGTGTGTATTTGTTTTTGTGTGTGTGTTTGTTGTTGTGTGTGTTTTTGTTTTTGTGTGTGTGTGTGTTTGAACTTTTGTTTTTGTGTGTGTTTTTGTTTTTCTGTGTGTGTGTTTTTTGTTTCTGTGTGTGTTTTTGTTTTTGTGTGTGTTTTTGTTTTTGTGTGTGTGTGTTTGTTTTTGTGTGTGTTTTTGTTTTTCTGTGTGTGTGTTTTTTGTTTTTGTGTGTCTTTTTGTTTTTGTGTGTGTTTTTGTTTTTGTGCGTATGTTTTTGTTTTTGGGTGTTTATTATTTTTGTGGGTGTGTGTGCTTTTGTGGGTGTGTGTGTTTTTGTTTTTGTGTGTGTTTTTGTTTTTCTGTGTGTGTGGTTTTGTGTGTGTGTCTGTTTTTTGTTTTTTGCGTGTGTTTTTGTTTTTGTTTATTTTTGTGTTTTTGTTTTTGTGTGTGTTTTTGTTTTTGAGTGTGTGTGGGGGGTTTTGTTTTTGTGTGTGTGTTTTTGTGTTTGTTTTTGTTTTTTTGTGTGTGTGTGTTTTTGTTTTTGTGTGTGTTTTTGTTTTTCTGTGTGTGTGTTTTGTTTTTGTGTATGTCTGTTTGTTTTTGTGTGTGTGTGTTTTTTGTTTTTGTGTGTGTTTTAGTTTTTATGTGTTTTTTTGTTTTCGTGTGTGTTTTCGTTTTTCTGTGTGTGTGTTTTTGTTTTTGTGTGTGTTTTTGTTTTTGTGTGTGTTTTTGTTTTTCTGTGTGTGTGTGTTTTGTTTTTGTGTATGTCTGTTTGATTTTGTGTGTGTTTTTGTTTCTGTGCGTGTTTTTGTTTTTCTGTGTGTGTGTTTTTGTTTTTGTGTGTGTGTTTGTTTTTGTGTTTGTTTTTGTTTTTTTGTGTGTGTGTGTGTTTGAGCTTTTGTTTTTGTGTGTGTTTTTGTTTTTCTGTGTGTGTGTTTTTGTTTTTGTGTGTGTGTTTGTTTTTGTGTGTGTTTTTGTTTTGTGTGTGTGTTTGTTTTTGTGTGTGTGTTTTTGTGTGTGTTTGTGTTTTTTCATTTTGTGTGTGTATTTGTTTTTGTGTGTGTGTTTGTTTTTCTGTGTGTGTGTTTTTGTTTTTGTGTGTTTTTGTTTGTGTGTGTGTGTTTTTTGTTTTTGTGTGTATATTTGTTTTTGTGTGTGTTTGTGTTTTTTCTTTTTGTGTGTGTTTTAGTTTGTGTGTGTGTGGTTTTGTTTTTGTGTGTGTGTTTGTTTTGTGTGTGTGTGTTTGAGCTTTTGTTTTTGTGTGTGTATTTGTTTTTCTGTGCGTGTGTATTTTTGTTTTTGTGTGTGTTTTTCTTTTTCTGTGTGTATGTTTTTTGTTTTTGTGTGTGTTTTTGTTTTTGTGCGTATGTTTTTGTTTTTGTGTGTGTTTATGTTTTTGTGGGTGTGTGTTTGAGCTTTTGTTTTTGTGTGTGTTTATGTTTTTGTGTTTGTTTTTGTTTTTGTGTGTGTGTGTTTGAGCTATTATTTTTGTGTGTGTTTTTGTTTTTGAGTGTGTGTGTGTGTGTTTTTGTTTTTGTGTGTGTGTTTTTGTTTTTGCGTGTTTGTTTTTGTGTGTGTTTTAGTTTTTGTGTGTTTTTTTGTTTTCGTGTGTGTTTTCGTTTTTCTGTGTGCTGTGTTTTTGTTTTTGTGTGTGTGTATGTTTTTGTGTGTGTTTTTGTTTTTGTGTGTGTTTTTGTTTTTCTGTGTGTGTGTGTTTTTTGTTTTTGTGTGTGTGTGTTTTTGTGTGTGTGTGTTTTTTGTTTTTGTGTGTGTATTTGTTTTTGTGTGTGTGTTTGTTTTTGTGTGTGTTTCTGTTTTTGTGTGTGTGTGTTTGAGCTTTTGTTTTTGTGTGTTTTTTTGTTTTTCTGTGCGTATGTGTTTTTGTTTTTGTGTATGTTTTTGTTTTTCTGTGTGTGTGTTTTTTGTTTTTGTGTGTGTTTTTCTTTTTGTGCGTTTGTTTTTGTTTTTGTGTGTGTTTATGTTTTTGTGGGTGTGTTTTTTTTTGTGAATGTTTTTGTTTTTCTGTGTGTGTGTGTTTTTTGTTTTTGTGTGTTTTGTTTTTGTGTGTGTGTTTTTGTTTTTCTGTGTGTGTGTTTGTTTTTGTGCGTGTGTTTGTTTTTGTGTGTGTGTGTTTTTGTTTTTGTGTGTGTTTTTCTTTTTGTGCGTTTGTTTTTGTTTTTGTGTGTGTTTTAGTTTTTGTGTGTGTGTGTTTGTTTTTGTGCGTGTGTTTGTTTTTGTGTGTGTTTTTGTTTTGTGTGTGTTTGTTTTTGTGTGTGTGTTTTTGTGTGTGTTTGTGTTTTTTCATTTTGTGTGTGTATTTGTTTTTGTGTGTGTGTTTGTTTTTCTGTGCGTGTGTGTTTTTGTTTTTGTGTGTGTTTTTGTTTTTCTGTGTGTGTGGTTTTGTGTGTGTGTGTGTTTTTTGTTTTTTGCGTGTGTTTTTGTTTTTCTGTGTGTGTGTGTGTTTTGTTTTTGTGTGTGTGTGTTTTTGTGTGTGTGTGTGGGTTTTTGTTTTTGTGTGTGTTTTTGTTTTTCTGTGTGTGTGTTTTTTGTTTCTGTCTGTGTTTTTGTTTTTGTGTGTGTTTTTGTTTTGTGTGTGTGTTTGTTTTTGTGTGTGTGTTTTTGTGTGTGTTTGTGTTTTTTCATTTTGTGTGTGTATTTGTTTTTGTGTGTGTGTTTGTTTTTGTGTGTGTGTTTTTTGTTTTTGTGTGTGTATTTGTTTTTGTGTGTGTTTTTGTTTTTGTGTGTGTGTTTGAGCTTTTGTTTTTGTGTGTGTTTTTGTTTCTCTGTGCGCGTGTGTTTTTGCTTTTGTGTGTGTTTTTGTTTTTCTGTGTGTGTGTTTTTTGTTTTTGTGTGTCTTTTTGTTTATGTGTGTGTTTTTGTTTTTGTGCGTATGTTTTTGTTTTTGTGTGTGTTTATGTTTTTGTGGGTGTGTGTGCTTTTGTGGGTGTGTGTGTTTTTGTTTTTGTGTGTGTTTTTGTTTTTCTGTGTGTGTGTGTTTTTTGTTTTTGTGTGTGTGTGTTTTTGTGTGTGTGTGTGTTTTTTGTTTTTTGCGTGTGTTTTTGTTTTTGTTTTTGTTTGTGTTTTTGTTTTTCTGTGTGTCTGTTTGTTTTTGTGTGTTTGTTTTTGTTTTTGTGTGTGTTTTTTGTTTTGTGTGTGTATTTGTTTTTGTGTGTGTTTTTGTGTGTGTTTGTTTTTGTGTGTGTGTTTGTTTTTGTGTGTGTGTGTTTTTGTTTTTGTGTGTGTTTTTGTTTTTGTGTGTGTGTTTGTTTTTGTGTTTGTTTTTGTTTTTGTGTGTGTGTGTGTTTGAGCTTATGTTATTGTGTGTGTGTTTGTTTTTGTGTGTGTGTGTTTTTGTGTGTGTTTGTGTTTTTTCTTTTTGTGTGCGTGTGTGTTTGAGCTTTTGTTTTTTTGTGTGTGTATTTTTGTTTTTGTGTGTGTTTTTGTTTTTCTGTGTGTGTGTTTTTTGTTTCTGTGTGTGTTTTTGTTTTTGTGTGTGTGTGTTTGTTTTTGTGCGTGTGTTTGTTTTTGTGTGTGTTTTTGTTTTGTGTGTGTGTTTGTTTTTGTGTGTGTGTTTTTTTGTGTGTTTGTGTTTTTTCATTTTGTGTGTGTATTTGTTTTTGTGTGTGTGTTTGTTTTTCTGTGTGTGTGTTTTTGTTTTTGTGTGTGTTTTTGTTTTAGTGTGTGTGTTTGAGCTTTTGTTTTTGTGTGTGTTTTTGTTTTTCTGTGCGTGTGTGTTTTTGTTTTTGTGTGTGTTTTTCTGTGTGTGTGTTTTTTGTTTTTGTGTGTCTTTTTGTTTTTGTGTGTGTTTTTGTTTTTGTGCGTATGTTTTTGTTTTTGTGTGTGTTTATGTTTTTGTGGGTGTGTGTGCTTTTGTGGGTGTGTGTGTTTTTGTTTTTGTGTGTGTTTTTGTTTTTCTGTGTGTGTGTGTGTTTTGTTTTTGTGTGTGTGTGTTTTTGTGTGTGTGTGGGTTTTTGTTTTTGTGTGTGTTTTTGTTTTGTGTGTGTGTTTGTTTTTGTGTGTGTGTTTTTGTGTGTGTTTGTGTTTTTTCATTTTGTGTGTGTATTTGTTTTTGTGTGTGTGTTTGTTTTTCTGTGTGTGTATTTTTGTTTTTGTGTGTTTTTGTTTTTGTGTGTGTGTTTTTTGTTTTTGTGTGTGTATTTGTTTTTGTGTGTGCGTGTTTTTGTGTGTGTTTGTGTTTTTTCTTTTTGTGTGTGTGTGATTGAGCTTTTGTTTTTGTGTGTGTTTTTGTTTTTCTGGGTGTGTGTTTTTTTGTGTATGTTTTTGTATTTCTGTGTGTGTGTGTTTTTTGTTTTTGTGTGTGTTTTTGTTTTTGTGTGTGTGTGTTTGTTTTTGTGTGTGTGTGGTTTTGTTTTTGTGTGTGTGTTTGTGTTTTGTTTTTGTATGTGTTTTTGTGTGTGTTTTTCTTTTTGTGCGTTTGTTTTTGTTTTTGTGTGTGTTTTAGTTTTTGTGTGTGTGTTTGTTTTTGTGCGTGTGTTTGTTTTTGTGTGTGTTTTTGTTTTGTGTGTGTGTTTGTTTTTGTGTGTGTGTTTTTGTGTGTGTGTGTTTGTTTTTGTGCGTGTGTTTGTTTTTGTGTGTGTTTTTGTTTTGTGTGTGTGTTTGATTTTGTGTGTGTGTTTTTGTGTGTGTTTGTGTTTTTTCATTTTGTGTGTGTATTTGTTTTTGTGTGTGTGTTTGTTTTTCTGTGTGTGTGTTTTTGTTTTTGTGTGTTTTTGTTTTTGTGTGTGTGTTTTTTGTTTTTGTGTGTGTATTTGTTTTTGTGCGTGTTTTTGTTTTTGTGTGTGTGTTTGAGCTTTTGTTTTTGTGTGTGTTTTAGTTTTTCCGTGCGTGTGTGTTTTTGTTTTTGTGTGTGTTTTTGTTTTTCTGTGTGTGTGTTTTTTGTTTTTGTGTGTCTTTTTGTTTTTGTGTGTGTTTTTGTTTTTGTGCGTATGTTTTTGTTTTTGTGTGTTTATTATTTTTGTGGGTGTGTGTGCTTTAGTGGGTGTGTGTGTTTTTGTTTTTGTGTGTGTTTTTGTTTTTCTGTGTGTGTGGTTTTGTGTGTGTGTGTGTTTTTTGTTTTTTGCGTGTGTTTTTGTTTTTGTTTATTTTTGTGTTTTTGTTTTTGTGTGTGTTTTTGTTTTTGAGTGTGTGTGGGGGGTTTTGTTTTTGTGTGTGTGTTTTTGTGTTTGTTTTTGTTTTTTTGTGTGTGTGTGTTTTTGTTTTTGTGTGTGTTTTTGTTTTTCTGTGTGTGTGTTTTGTTTTTGTGTATGTCTGTTTGTTTTTGTGTGTGTGTGTTTTTTGTTTTTGTGTGTGTTTTAGTTTTTATGTGTTTTTTTGTTTTCGTGTGTGTTTTCGTTTTGCTGTGTGTGTGTTTTTGTTTTTGTGTGTTTTTTTGTTTTCGTGTGTGTTTTCGTTTTGCTGTGTGTGTGTTTTTGTTTTTGTGTGTGTTTTTGTTTTTCTGTGTGTGTGTGTTTTGTTTTTGTGTATGTCTGTTTGATTTTGTGTGTGTTTTTGTTTCTGTGCGTGTTTTTGTTTTTCTGTGTGTGTGTTTTTGTTTTTGTGTGTGTGTTTGTTTTTGTGTTTGTTTTTGTTTTTTTGTGTGTGTGTGTGTTTGAGCTTTTGTTTTTGTGTGTGTTTTTGTTTTTGTGTGTGTGTGTTTTTGTTTTTGTGTGTGTGTTTGTTTTTGTGTGTGTTTTTGTTTTGTGTGTGTGTTTGTTTTTGTGTGTGTGTTTTTGTGTGTGTTTGTGTTTTTTCATTTTGTGTGTGTATTTGTTTTTGAGTGTGTGTTTGTTTTTCTGTGTGTGTGTTTTTGTTTTTGTGTGTTTTTGTTTGTGTGTGTGTGTTTTTTGTTTTTTGTGTATATTTGTTTTTGTGTGTGTTTTTGTTTTTGTGTGTGTGTTTGAGCTTTTGTTTTTGTGTGTGTTTTTGTTTTTCTGTGTGTGTGTTTTTTGTTTTTGTGTGTCTTTTTGTTTTTGTGTGTGTTTTTGTTTTTGTGCGTATGTTTTTGTTTTGTGTGTGTTTATGTTTTTGTGGGTGTGTGTGCTTTTGTGGGTGTGTGTGTTTTTGTTTTTGTGTGTGTTTTTGTTTTTCTGTGTGTGGTTTTGTTTTTGTGTGTGTTTGTTGTTGTGTGTTTTTGTTTTTGTGTCTGTGTTTTTATTTTTGTGTGTGTGTATTTGTTTTTGTGTGTGTGTTTGTTTTTGTGTGTGTTTTTGTGTGTGTTTGTGTTTTTTCCTTTTGTGTGTGTATTTGTTTTTGTGTGTGTGTTTGTTTTTGTGTGTGTTTTTGTTTTTGTGTGTGTGTGTGTTTGAACTTTTGTTTTTGTGTGTGTTTTTGTTTTTCTGTGTGTGTGTTTTTTGTTTCTGTGTGTGTTTTTGTTTTTGTGTGTGTTTTTGTTTTTGTGTGTGTGTGTTTGTTTTTGTGTGTGTTTTTGTTTTTCTGTGTGTGTGTTTTTTGTTTTTGTGTGTCTTTTTGTTTTTGTGTGTGTTTTTGTTTTTGTGCGTATGTTTTTGTTTTTGTGTGTTTATTATTTTTGTGGGTGTGTGTGCTTTTGTGGGTGTGTGTGTTTTTGTTTTTGTGTGTGTTTTTGTTTTTCTGTGTGTGTGGTTTTGTGTGTGTGTCTGTTTTTTGTTTTTTGCGTGTGTTTTTGTTTTTGTTTATTTTTGTGTTTTTGTTTTTGCGAGTGTTTTTGTTTTTGAGTGTGTGTGGGGGGTTTTGTTTTTGTGTGTGTGTTTTTGTGTTTGTTTTTGTTTTTTTGTGTGTGTGTGTTTTTGTTTTTGTGTGTGTTTTTGTTTTTCTGTGTGTGTGTTTTGTTTTTGTGTATGTCTGTTTGTTTTTGTGTGTGTGTGTTTTTTGTTTTTGTGTGTGTTTTAGTTTTTATGTGTTTTTTTGTTTTCGTGTGTGTTTTCGTTTTTCTGTGTGTGTGTTTTTGTTTTTGTGTGTGTTTTTGTTTTTGTGTGTGTTTTTGTTTTTCTGTGTGTGTGTGTTTTGTTTTTGTGTATGTCTGTTTGATTTTGTGTGTGTTTTTGTTTCTGTGCGTGTTTTTGTTTTTCTGTGTGTGTGTTTTTGTTTTTGTGTGTGTGTTTGTTTTTGTGTTTGTTTTTGTTTTTTTGTGTGTGTGTGTGTTTGAGCTTTTGTTTTTGTGTGTGTTTTTGTTTTTCTGTGTGTGTGTTTTTGTTTTTGTGTGTGTGTTTGTTTTTGTGTGTGTTTTTGTTTTGTGTGTGTGTTTGTTTTTGTGTGCGTGTTTTTGTGTGTGTTTGTGTTTTTTCATTTTGTGTGTGTATTTGTTTTTGTGTGTGTGTTTGTTTTTCTGTGTGTGTGTTTTTGTTTTTGTGTGTTTTTGTTTGTGTGTGTGTGTTTTTTGTTTTTGTGTGTATATTTGTTTTTGTGTGTGTTTGTGTTTTTTCTTTTTGTGTGTGTTTTAGTTTGTGTGTGTGTGGTTTTGTTTTTGTGTGTGTGTTTGTTTTGTGTGTGTGTTTGAGCTTTTGTTTTTGTGTGTGTATTTGTTTTTCTGTGCGTGTGTATTTTTGTTTTTGTGTGTGTTTTTCTTTTTCTGTGTGTATGTTTTTTGTTTTTGTGTGTGTTTTTGTTTTTGTGCGTATGTTTTTGTTTTTGTGTGTGTTTATGTTTTTGTGGGTGTGTGTTTGAGCTTTTGTTTTTGTGTGTGTTTATGTTTTTGTGTTTGTTTTTGTTTTTGTGTGTGTGTGTTTGAGCTATTATTCTTGTGTGTGTTTTTGTTTTTGAGTGTGTGTGTGTGTGTTTTTGTTTTTGTGTGTGTGTTTTTGTTTTTGCGTGTTTGTTTTTGTGTGTGTTTTAGTTTTTGTGTGTTTTTTTGTTTTCGTGTGTGTTTTCGTTTTTCTGTGTGCTGTGTTTTTGTTTTTGTGTGTGTGTATGTTTTTGTGTGTGTTTTTGTTTTTGTGTGTGTTTTTGTTTTTCTGTGTGTGTGTGTTTTTTGTTTTTGTGTGTGTGTGTTTTTGTGTGTGTGTGTTTTTTGTATTTGTGTGTGTATTTGTTTTTGTGTGTGTGTTTGTTTTTGTGTGTGTTTCTGTTTTTGTGTGTGTGTGTGTTTGAGCTTTTGTTTTTGTGTGTTTTTTTGTTTTTCTGTGCGTATGTGTTTTTGTTTTTGTGTATGTTTTTGTTTTTCTGTGTGTGTGCTTTTTGTTTTTGTGTGTGTTTTTCTTTTTGTGCGTTTGTTTTTGTTTTTGTGTGTGTTTATGTTTGTGTGGGTGTGTTTTTTTTTGTGAATGTTTTTGTTTTTCTGTGTGTGTGTGTTTTTTGTTTTTGTGTGTTTTGTTTTTGTGTGTGTGTTTTTGTTTTTCTGTGTGTGTGTTTGTTTTTGTGCGTGTGTTTGTTTTTGTGTGTGTGTGTTTTTGTTTTTGTGTGTGTTTTTCTTTTTGTGCGTTTGTTTTTGTTTTTGTGTGTGTTTTAGTTTTTGTGTGTGTGTGTTTGTTTTCGTGCGTGTGTTTGTTTTTGTGTGTGTTTTTGTTTTGTGTGTGTTTGTTTTTGTGTGTGTGTTTTTGTGTGTGTTTGTGTTTTTTCATTTTGTGTGTGTATTTGTTTTTGTGTGTGTGTTTGTTTTTCTGTGCGTGTGTGTTTTTGTTTTTGTGTGTGTTTTTGTTTTTCTGTGTGTGTGGTTTTGTGTGTGTGTGTGTTTTTTGTTTTTTGCGTGTGTTTTTGTTTTTCTGTGTGTGTGTGTGTTTTGTTTTTGTGTGTGTGTGTTTTTGTGTGTGTGTGTGGGTTTTTGTTTTTGTGTGTGTTTTTGTTTTTCTGTGTGTGTGTTTTTTGTTTCTGTCTGTGTTTTTGTTTTTGTGTGTGTTTTTGTTTTGTGTGTGTGTTTGTTTTTGTGTGTGTGTTTTTGTGTGTGTTTGTGTTTTTTCATTTTGTGTGTGTATTTGTTTTTGTGTGTGTGTTTGTTTTTGTGTGTGTGTTTTTTGTTTTTGTGTGTGTATTTGTTTTTGTGTGTGTTTTTGTTTTTGTGTGTGTGTTTGAGCTTTTGTTTTTGTGTGTGTTTTTGTTTCTCTGTGCGCGTGTGTTTTTGCTTTTGTGTGTGTTTTTGTTTTTCTGTGTGTGTGTTTTTTGTTTTTGTGTGTCTTTTTGTTTATGTGTGTGTTTTTGTTTTTGTGCGTATGTTTTTGTTTTTGTGTGTGTTTATGTTTTTGTGGGTGTGTGTGCTTTTGTGGGTGTGTGTGTTTTTGTTTTTGTGTGTGTTTTTGTTTTTCTGTGTGTGTGTGTTTTTTGTTTTTGTGTGTGTGTGTTTTTGTGTGTGTGTGTGTTTTTTGTTTTTTGCGTGTGTTTTTGTTTTTGTTTTTGTTTGTGTTTTTGTTTTTCTGTGTGTCTGTTTGTTTTTGTGTGTTTGTTTTTGTTTTTGTGTGTGTTTTTTGTTTTGTGTGTGTATTTGTTTTTGTGTGTGTTTTTGTGTGTGTTTGTTTTTGTGTGTGTGTTTGTTTTTGTGTGTGTGTGTTTTTGTTTTTGTGTGTGTTTTTTCATTTTGTGTGTGTATTTGTTTTTGTGTGTGTGTTTGTTTTTCTGTGTGTGTGTTTTTGTTTTTGTGTGTTTTTGTTTTTGTGTGTGTGTTTTTTGTTTTTGTGTGTGTATTTGTTTTTGTGCGTGTTTTTGTTTTTGTGTGTGTGTTTGAGCTTTTGTTTTTGTGTGTGTTTTAGTTTTTCTGTGCGTGTGTGTTTTTGTTTTTGTGTGTGTTTTTGTTTTTCTGTGTGTGTGTTTTTTGTTTTTGTGTGTCTTTTTGTTTTTGTGTGTGTTTTTGTTTTTGTGCGTATGTTTTTGTTTTTGTGTGTTTATTATTTTTGTGGGTGTGTGTGCTTTAGTGGGTGTGTGTGTTTTTGTTTTTGTGTGTGTTTTTGTTTTTCTGTGTGTGTGGTTTTGTGTGTGTGTGTGTTTTTTGTTTTTTGCGTGTGTTTTTGTTTTTGTTTATTTTTGTGTTTTTGTTTTTGTGTGTGTTTTTGTTTTTGAGTGTGTGTGGGGGGTTTTGTTTTTGTGTGTGTGTTTTTGTGTTTGTTTTTGTTTTTTTGTGTGTGTGTGTTTTTGTTTTTGTGTGTGTTTTTGTTTTTCTGTGTGTGTGTTTTGTTTTTGTGTATGTCTGTTTGTTTTTGTGTGTGTGTGTTTTTTGTTTTTGTGTGTGTTTTAGTTTTTATGTGTTTTTTTGTTTTCGTGTGTGTTTTCGTTTTGCTGTGTGTGTGTTTTTGTTTTTGTGTGTTTTTTTGTTTTCGTGTGTGTTTTCGTTTTGCTGTGTGTGTGTTTTTGTTTTTGTGTGTGTTTTTGTTTTTCTGTGTGTGTGTGTTTTGTTTTTGTGTATGTCTGTTTGATTTTGTGTGTGTTTTTGTTTCTGTGCGTGTTTTTGTTTTTCTGTGTGTGTGTTTTTGTTTTTGTGTGTGTGTTTGTTTTTGTGTTTGTTTTTGTTTTTTTGTGTGTGTGTGTGTTTGAGCTTTTGTTTTTGTGTGTGTTTTTGTTTTTCTGTGTGTGTGTTTTTGTTTTTGTGTGTGTGTTTGTTTTTGTGTGTGTTTTTGTTTTGTGTGTGTGTTTGTTTTTGTGTGTGTGTTTTTGTGTGTGTTTGTGTTTTTTCATTTTGTGTGTGTATTTGTTTTTGAGTGTGTGTTTGTTTTTCTGTGTGTGTGTTTTTGTTTTTGTGTGTTTTTGTTTGTGTGTGTGTGTTTTTTGTTTTTGTGTGTATATTTGTTTTTGTGTGTGTTTTTGTTTTTGTGTGTGTGTTTGAGCTTTTGTTTTTGTGTGTGTTTTTGTTTTTCTGTGTGTGTGTTTTTTGTTTTTGTGTGTCTTTTTGTTTTTGTGTGTGTTTTTGTTTTTGTGCGTATGTTTTTGTTTTGTGTGTGTTTATGTTTTTGTGGGTGTGTGTGCTTTTGTGGGTGTGTGTGTTTTTGTTTTTGTGTGTGTTTTTGTTTTTCTGTGTGTGGTTTTGTTTTTGTGTGTGTTTGTTGTTGTGTGTTTTTGTTTTTGTGTCTGTGTTTTTATTTTTGTGTGTGTGTATTTGTTTTTGTGTGTGTTTGTTTTTGTGTGTGTTTTTGTGTGTGTTTGTGTTTTTTCCTTTTGTGTGTGTATAGGTTTTTGTGTGTGTGTTTGTTTTTGTGTGTGTTTTTGTTTTTGTGTGTGTGTGTGTTTGAACTTTTGTTTTTGTGTGTGTTTTTGTTTTTCTGTGTGTGTGTTTTTTGTTTCTGTGTGTGTTTTTGTTTTTGTGTGTGTTTTTGTTTTTGTGTGTGTGTGTTTGTTTTTGTGTGTGTTTTTGTTTTTCTGTGTGTGTGTTTTTTGTTTTTGTGTGTCTTTTTGTTTTTGTGTGTGTTTTTGTTTTTGTGCGTATGTTTTTGTTTTTGTGTGTTTATTATTTTTGTGGGTGTGTGTGCTTTTGTGGGTGTGTGTGTTTTTGTTTTTGTGTGTGTTTTTGTTTTTCTGTGTGTGTGGTTTTGTGTGTGTGTGTGTTTTTTGTTTTTTGCGTGTGTTTTTGTTTTTGTTTATTTTTGTGTTTTTGTTTTTGTGTGTGTTTTTGTTTTTGAGTGTGTGTGGGGGGTTTTGTTTTTGTGTGTGTGTTTTTGTGTTTGTTTTTGTTTTTTTGTGTGTGTGTGTTTTTGTTTTTGTGTGTGTTTTTGTTTTTCTGTGTGTGTGTTTTGTTTTTGTGTATGTCTGTTTGTTTTTGTGTGTGTGCGTTTTTTGTTTTTGTGTGTGTTTTAGTTTTTATGTGTTTTTTTGTTTTCGTGTGTGTTTTCGTTTTTCTGTGTGTGTGTTTTTGTTTTTGTGTGTGTTTTTGTTTTTGTGTGTGTTTTTGTTTTTCTGTGTGTGTGTGTTTTGTTTTTGTGTATGTCTGTTTGATTTTGTGTGTGTTTTTGTTTCTGTGCGTGTTTTTGTTTTTCTGTGTGTGTGTTTTTGTTTTTGTGTGTGTGTTTGTTTTTGTGTTTGTTTTTGTTTTTTTGTGTGTGTGTGTGTTTGAGCTTTTGTTTTTGTGTGTGTTTTTGTTTTTCTGTGTGTGTGTTTTTGTTTTTGTGTGTGTGTTTGTTTTTGTGTGTGTTTTTGTTTTGTGTGTGTGTTTGTTTTTGTGTGTGTGTTTTTGTGTGTGTTTGTGTTTTTTCATTTTGTGTGTGTATTTGTTTTTGTGTGTGTGTTTGTTTTTCTGTGTGTGTGTTTTTGTTTTTGTGTGTTTTTGTTTGTGTGTGTGTGTTTTTTGTTTTTGTGTGTATATTTGTTTTTGTGTGTGTTTGTGTTTTTTCTTTTTGTGTGTGTTTTAGTTTGTGTGTGTGTGGTTTTGTTTTTGTGTGTGTGTTTGTTTTGTGTTTGAGCTTTTGTTTTTGTGTGTGTATTTGTTTTTCTGTGCGTGTGTATTTTTGTTTTTGTGTGTGTTTTTCTTTTTCTGTGTGTATGTTTTTGTGTGTGTTTTTGTTTTTGTGCGTATGTTTTTGTTTTGTGTGTGTTTATGTTTTTGTGGGTGTGTGTGCTTTTGTGGGTGTGTGTGTTTTTGTTTTTGTGTGTGTTTTTGTTTTTCTGTGTGTGGTTTTGTTTTTGTGTGTGTTTGTTGTTGTGTGTTTTTGTTTTTGTGTCTGTGTTTTTATTTTTGTGTGTGTGTATTTGTTTTTGTGTGTGTGTTTGTTTTTGTGTGTGTTTTTGTGTGTGTTTGTGTTTTTTCCTTTTGTGTGTGTATTTGTTTTTGTGTGTGTGTTTGTTTTTGTGTGTGGTTTTGTTTTTGTGTGTGTGTGTGTTTGAACTTTTGTTTTTGTGTGTGTTTTTGTTTTTCTGTGTGTGTGTTTTTTGTTTCTGTGTTGTGTTTGTTTTTGTGTGTTTGTTTTTGTGTGTGTTTGTGTTTTTTCTTTTTGTGTGTGTTTTAGTTTGTGTGTGTGTGGTTTTGTTTTTGTGTGTGTGTTTGTTTTGTGTGTGTGTGTATTTTTGTTTTTGTGTGTGTTTTTCTTTTTCTGTGTGTATGTTTTTTGTTTTTGTGTGTGTTTTTGTTTTTGTGCGTATGTTTTTGTTTTTGTGTGTGTTTATGTTTTTGTGGGTGTGTGTTTGAGCTTTTGTTTATGTGTGTGTTTATGTTTTTGTGTGTGTTATTGTTTTTGTGTGTGTGTGTTTGAGCTTTTGTTTTTGTGTGTGTTTTTGTTTTTGAGTGTGTGTGTGTGTGTTTTTGTTTTTGTGTGTGTGTGTTTGAGCTTTTGTTTTCGTGTGTGTTTTCGTTTTTCTGTGTGCTGTGTTTTTGTTTTTGTGTGTGTGTATGTTTTTGTGTGTGTTTTTGTTTTTGTGTGTGTGTGTTTGAGCTTTTGTTTTTGTGTGTGTTTTTGTTTTTGAGTGTGTGTGTGTGTTTTTGTTTTTGTGTGTGTGTTTTTGTTTTTGCGTGTTTGTTTTTGTGTGAGTTTTAGTTTTTGAGTGTTTTTTTGTTTTCGTGTGTGTTTTCGTTTTTCTGTGTGCTGTGTTTTTGTTTTTGTGTGTGTGTATGTTTTTGTGGGTGTGTGTTTGAGCTTTTGTTTTTGTGTGTGTTTATGTTTTTGTGTGTGTTTTTGTTTTTGTGTGTGTGTGTTTGAGCTTTTGTTTTTGTGTGTGTTTTTGTTTTTGAATGTGTGTGTGTGTTTTTGTTTTTGTGTGTGTGTTTTTGTTTTTGCGTGTTTGTTTTTGTGTGTGTTTTAGTTTTTGTGTGTTTTTTTGTTTTCGTGTGTGTTTTCGTTTTTCTGTGTGCTGTGTTTTTGTTTTTGTGTGTGTATGTTTTTGTGTGTGTTTTTGTTTTTGTGTGTGTTTTTGTTTTTCTGTGTGTGTGTGTTTTTTGTTTTTGTGTGTGTGTGTTTTTGTGTGTGTGTGTTTTTTGTTTTTGTGTGTGTATTTGTTTTTGTGTGTGTGTTTGTTTTTGTGTGTGTTTCTGTTTTTGTGTGTGTGTGTTTGAGCTTTAGTTTTTGTGTGTTTTTTTGTTTTTCTGTGCGTATGTGTTTTTGTTTTTGTGTATGTTTTTGTTTTTCTGTTTTTGTGTGTGTTTTTCTTTTTGTGCGTTTGTTTATGTTTTTGTGTGTGTTTATGTTTTTGTGGGTGTGTTTTTTTTTGTGAATGTTTTTGTTTTTCTGTGTGTGTGTGTTTTTTGTTTTTGTGTGTTTTGTTTTTGTGTGTGTGTTTTTGTTTTTCTGTGTGTGTGTTTGTTTTTGTGCGTGTGTTTGTTTTTGTGTGTGTTTTTGTTTTTGTGTGTGTTTATGTTTTTGTGGGTGTGTGTTTTTTTGTGTATGTTTTTGCATTTCTGTGTGTGTGTGTTTTTTGTTTTTGTGTGTGTTTTTGTTTTTGTGTGTGTGTGTTTGTTTTTGTGTGTGTGTGGTTTTGTTTTTGTGTGTGTGTTTGCGGGTGTGTGTTTGTTTTTGTGTGTGTTTGTTTTTGTTGTTGTGTGTGTTTTAGTTTTTGTGTATGTGGTTTTGTTTTTGCGTGTGTTTTTGTTTTTGTATGTGTTTTTGTTTTTGTGCGTGTGTGTTTTTTGTTTTTGTGTGTGTGTCTTTTTGTGTGTGTGTGTGTGTTTTGTTTTTGTGTGTGTATTTGTTTTTGTGTGTGTGTTTGTTTTTGTGTGTGTTTTTGTTTTTGTGTTTGTTTGTTTGAGCTTTTGTTTTTGTGTGTGTTTTTGTTTTTCTGTGCATGTGTTTTTGTTTTTGTTTGTGTTTTTGTTTTTCTGTGTGTTTTAGTTTTTGTGTGTTTTTTTGTTTTCGTGTGTGTTTTCGTTTTTGTGTTTGTTTTTGTTTTTTTGTGTGTGTGTGTGTTTGAGCTTTTGTTTTTGTGTGTGTTTTTGTTTTTCTGTGCGTGTGTGTTTTTGTTTTTGTGTGTGTTTTTGTTTTTGTGTGTGTGTGTTTGTTTTTGTGTGTGTGTCTTTTTGTGTGTGTGTGTGTGTTTTTTGTTTTTGTGTGTGTGTGTTTTTGTGTGTGTTTGTGTTTTTTCTATTTGTGTGTGTGTGTGTTTGAGCTTTTGATTTTTTGTGTGTGTGTTTTTGTTTTTGTGTGTGTTTTTGTTTTTCTGTGTGTGTGTTTTTTGTTTCTGTGTGTGTCTTTGTTTTTGTGTGTGTGTTTGTTTTTGTGCGTGTGTTTGTTTTTGTGTGTGTTTTTGTTTTGTGTGTGTGTTTGTTTTTGTGTGTGTGTTTTTGTTTTTTCATTTTGTGTGTGTATTTGTTTTTGTGTGTGTGTTTGTTTTTCTGTGTGTGTGTTTTTGTGTGTGTTTTTGTTTTTGTGTGTGTGTTTGAGCTTTTGTTTTTGTGTGTGTTTTTGTTTTTCTGTGCGTGTGTGTTTTTGTTTTTGTGTGTGTTTTTGTTTTTCTGTGTGTGTGTTTTTTGTTTTTGTGTGTCTTTTTGTTTTTGTGTGTGTTTTTGTTTATGTTCGTATGTTTTTGTTTTTGTGTGTGTTTATGTTTTTGTGGGTGTGTGTGCTTTTGTGGGTGTGTGTGTTTTTGTTTTTGTGTGTGTTTTTGTTTTTCTGTGTGTGTGTGTTTTGTTTTTGTGTGTGTGTGTTTTTGTGTGTGTGTGGGTTTTTGTTTTTGTGTGTGTTTTTGTTTTTCTGTGTGTGTGTTTTTTGTTTCTGTCTGTGTTTTTGTTTTTGTGTGTGTTTTTGTTTTGTGTGTGTGTTTGTTTTTGTGTGTGTGTTTTTGTGTGTGTTTGTGTTTTTTCATTTTGTGTGTGTATTTGTTTTTGTGTGTGTTTTTGTTTTTGTGCGTACGTTTTTGTTTTTGTGTGTTTATTATTTTTGTGGGTGTGTGTGCTTTTGTGGGTGTGTGTGTTTTTGTTTTTGTGTGTGTTTTTGTTTTTCTGTGTGTGTGGTTTTGTGTGTGTGTGTGTTTTTTGTTTTTTGCGTGTGTTTTTGTTTTTGTTTATTTTTGTGTTTTTGTTTTTGTGTGTGTGTTTTTGTGTTTGTTTTTGTTTTTTTGTGTGTGTGTGTTTTTGTTTTTGTGTGTGTTTTTGTTTTTCTGTGTGTGTGTTTTGTTTTTGTGTATGTCTGTTTGTTTTTGTGTGTGTGTGTGTATTTGTTTTTGTGTGTGTTTTTGTTTTTGTGCGTACGTTTTTGTTTTTGTGTGTTTATTATTTTTGTGGGTGTGTGTGCTTTTGTGGGTGTGTGTGTTTTTGTTTTTGTGTGTGTTTTTGTTTTTCTGTGTGTGTGGTTTTGTGTGTGTGTGTTTTTTGTTTTTTGCGTGTGTTTTTGTTTTTGTTTATTTTTGTGTTTTTGTTTTTGTGTGTGTGTTTTTGTGTTTGTTTTTGTTTTTTTGTGTGTGTGTGTTTTTGTTTTTGTGTGTGTTTTTGTTTTTCTGTGTGTGTGTTTTGTTTTTGTGTATGTCTGTTTGTTTTTGTGTGTGTGTGTTTTTTGTTTTTGTGTGTGTTTTAGTTTTTATGTGTTTTTTTGTTTTCGTGTGTGTTTTCGTTTTTCTGTGTGTGTGTTTTTGTTTTTGTGTGTGTTTTTGTTTTTGTGTGTGTTTTTGTTTTTCTGTGTGTGTGTGTTTTGTTTTTGTGTATGTCTGTTTGATTTTGTGTGTGTTTTTGTTTCTGTGCGTGTTTTTGTTTTTCTGTGTGTGTGTTTTTGTTTTTGTGTGTGTGTTTGTTTTTGTGTTTGTTTTTGTTTTTTTGTGTGTGTGTGTGTTTGAGCTTTTGTTTTTGTGTGTGTTTTTGTTTTTCTGTGTGTGTGTTTTTGTTTTTGTGTGTGTGTTTGTTTTTGTGTGTGTTTTTGTTTTGTGTGAGTGTTTGTTTTTGTGTGTGTGTTTTTGTGTGTGTTTGTGTTTTTTCATTTTGTGTGTGTATTTGTTTTTGTGTGTGTGTTTGTTTTTCTGTGTGTGTGTTTTTGTTTTTGTGTGTTTTTGTTTGTGTGTGTGTGTTTTTTGTTTTTGTGTGTATATTTGTTTTTGTGTGTGTTTTTGTTTTTGTGTGTGTGTTTGAGCTTTTGTTTTTGTGTGTGTTTTTGTTTTTCTGTGTGTGTGTTTTTTGTTTTTGTGTGTCTTTTTGTTTTTGTGTGTGTTTTTGTTTTTGTGCGTATGTTTTTGTTTTGTGTGTGTTTATGTTTTTGTGGGTGTGTGTGCTTTTGTGGGTGTGTGTGTTTTTGTTTTTGTGTGTGTTTTTGTTTTTCTGTGTGTGGTTTTGTTTTTGTGTGTGTTTGTTGTTGTGTGTTTTTGTTTTTGTGTCTGTGTTTTTATTTTTGTGTGTGTGTATTTGTTTTTGTGTGTGTGTTTGTTTTTGTGTGTGTTTTTGTGTGTGTTTGTGTTTTTTCCTTTTGTGTGTGTATTTGTTTTTGTGTGTGTGTTTGTTTTTGTGTGTGTTTTTGTTTTTGTGTGTGTGTGTGTTTGAACTTTTGTTTTTGTGTGTGTTTTTGTTTTTCTGTGTGTGTGTTTTTTGTTTCTGTGTGTGTTTTTGTTTTCGTGTGTGTGTGTTTGTTTTTGTGTGTGTGTGTTTGTGTTTTGTGTGTTGTGTTTGTTTTTGTGTGTTTGTTTTTGTGTGTGTTTGTGTTTTTTCTTTTTGTGTGTGTTTTAGTTTGTGTGTGTGTGGTTTTGTTTTTGTGTGTGTGTTTGTTTTGTGTGTGTGTGTTTGAGCTTTTGTTTTAGTGTGTGTATTTGTTTTTCTGTGCGTGTGTATTTTTGTTTTTGTGTGTGTTTTTCTTTTTCTGTGTGTATGTTTTTTGTTTTTGTGTGTGTTTTTGTTTTTGTGCGTATGTTTTTGTTTTTGTGTGTGTTTATGTTTTTGTGGGTGTGTGTTTGAGCTTTTGTTTTTGTGTGTGTTTATGTTTTTGTGTGTGTTTTTGTTTTTGTGTGTGTGTGTTTGAGCTTTTGTTTTTGTGTGTGTTTTTGTTTTTGAGTGTGTGTGTGTGTGTTTTTGTTTTTGTGTGTGTGTTTTTGTTTTTGCGTGTTTGTTTTTGTGTGTGTTTTAGTTTTTGTGTGTTTTTTTGTTTTCGTGTGTGTTTTCGTTTTTCTGTGTGCTGTGTTTTTGTTTTTGTGTGTGTGTATGTTTTTGTGTGTGTTTTTGTTTTTGTGTGTGTTTTTGTTTTTCTGTGTGTGTGTGTTTTTTGTTTTTGTGTGTGTGTGTGTTTTTGTGTGTGTGTGTTTTTTGTTTTTGTGTGTGTATTTGTTTTTGTGTGTGTGTTTGTTTTTGTGTGTGTTTCTGTTTTTGTGTGTGTGTGTTTGAGCTTTTGTTTTTGTGTGTTTTTTTGTTTTTCTGTGCGTATGTGTTTTTGTTTTTGTGTATGTTTTTGTTTTTCTGTGTATGTGTTTTTTGTTTTTGTGTGTGTTTTTCTTTTTGTGCGTTTGTTTTTGTTTTTGTGTGTGTTTATGTTTTTGTGGGTGTGTTTTTTTTTGTGAATGTTTTTGTTTTTCTGTGTGTGTGTGTTTTTTGTTTTTGTGTGTTTTGTTTTTGTGTGTGTGTTTTTGTTTTTCTGTGTGTGTGTTTGTTTTTGTGCGTGTGTTTGTTTTTGTGTGTGTTTTTGTTTTGTGTGTGTGTTTGTTTTTGTGTGTGTGTTTTTGTGTGTGTTTGTGTTTTTTCATTTTGTGTGTGTATTTGTTTTTGTGTGTGTGTTTGTTTTTCTGTGTGTGTGTTTTTGTTTTTGTGTGTTTTTGTGTGTGTGTTTTTTGTTTTTGTGTGTGTATTTCTTTTTGTGTGTGTTTTTGTTTTTCTGTGTGTGTGTTTTTTGTTTTTGTGTGTGTTTTTCTTTTTGTGCGTTTGTTTTTGTTTTTGTGTGTGTTTTAGTTTTTGTGTGTGTGTGTTTGTTTTTGTGCGTGTGTTTGTTTTTGTGTGTGTTTTTGTTTTGTGTGTGTGTTTGTTTTTGTGTGTGTGTTTTTGTGTGTGTGTGTTTGTTTTTGTGCGTGTGTTTGTTTTTGTGTGTGTTTTTGTTTTGTGTGTGTGTTTGTTTTTGTGTGTGTGTTTTTGTGTGTGTTTGTGTTTTTTCATTTTGTGTGTGTATTTGTTTTTGTGTGTGTGTTTGTTTTTCTGTGCGTGTGGTTTTGTGTGTGTGTGTGTTTTTTGTTTTTTGCGTGTGTTTTTGTTTTTGTTTATTTTTGTGTCTTTGTTTTTGTGTGTGTTTTTGTTTTTGAGTGTGTGTGGGGGGTTTTGTTTTTGTGTGTGTGTTTTTGTTTTTGTGTGTGTTTTAGTTTTTGTGTGTTTTTTTGTTTTCGTGTGTGTTTTCGTTTTTCTGTGTGTGTGTTTTTGTTTTTGTGTGTGTTTTTGTTTTTGTGTGTGTGTTTGTGTTTTTGTTTTTGTGTGTGTTTTTGTGTTTGTTTTTGTTTTTTTGTGTGTGTGTGTTTTTGTGCGTGTTTTTGTTTTTCTGTGTGTGTGTTTTTGTTTTTGTGTGTGTGTCTTTTTGTGTGTGTGTGTTTTTTGTTTTTGTGTGTGTTTTAGTTGTTATGTGTTTTTTTGTTTTCGTGTGTGTTTTCGTTTTTCTGTGTGTGTGTTTTTGTTTTTGTTTTTGTGTGTGTTTTTGTGTTTGTTTTTGTTTTTTTGTGTGTTTGAGCTTTTGTTTTTGTGTGTGTTTTTGTTTTTCTGTGCGTGTGTGTTTTGTTTTTGTGTGTGTTTTTGTTTTTGTGTGTGTGTGTTTTTGTGTGTGTTTGTGTTTTTTCTTTTTGTGTGTGTGTGTGTTTGAGCTTTTGTTTTTGTGTGTGTTTTTGTTTTTCTGTGTGTGTGTTTTTGTTTTTGTGTGTGTGTTTGAGCTTTTGTTTTTGTGTGTGTTTTTTGTTTTTTGCGTGTGTTTTTGTTTTTGTGTGTGTGTGTTTTTTGTTTCTGTGTGTGTTTTTGTTTTTGTGTGTGTGTGTTTGTTTTTGTGTGTGTGTTTGTTTTTGTGTGTGTGTTTTTGTGTGTGTTTGTGTTTTTTCATTTTGTGTGTGTATTTGTTTTTGTGTGTGTGTTTGTTTTTCTGTGTGTGTGTTTTTGTTTTTGTGTGTGTGTTTTTTGTTTTTGTGTGTGTATTTGTTTTTGTGTGTGTTTTTGTTTTTGTGTGTGTGTTTGAGCTTTTGTTTTTGTGTGTGTTTTTGTTTTTCTGTGTGTGTGTTTTTTGTTTTTGTGTGTCTTTTTGTTTTTGTGTGTGTTTTTGTTTTTGTGCGTATGTTTTTGTTTTGTGTGTGTTTATGTTTTTGTGGGTGTGTGTGCTTTTGTGGGTGTGTGTGTTTTTGTTTTTGTGTGTGTTTTTGTTTTTCTGTGTGTGTGTGTTTTTTGTTTTTGTGTGTGTGTGTTTTTGTGTGTGTGTGTGTTTTTTGTTTTTTGCGTGTGTTTTTGTTTTTGTTTTTGTTTGTGTGTTTGTTTTTGTGTGTGTGTGTTTTTGTTTTTGTGCGTGTTTTTGTTTTTCTGTGTGTGTGTTTGTTTTTGTTTGTGTTTTTGTTTTTGTGTGTGCGTGTTTGTTTGTTTTTGTGTGTGTTTTTGTTTTTCTGTGTGTGTGTGTTTTGTTTTTGTGTATGTCTGTTTGTTTTTGTGTGTGTTTTTGTTTTTGTGCGTGTTTTTGTATTTCTGTGTGTGTGTGTTTTTTTTTGTGTGTGTCTTTTTGTGTGTGTTTGTGTTTTTGTTTTTGTGTGTTTTTGTTTTTGTGTGTGTGTTTGTTTTTGTGTTTGTTTTTGTTTTTGTGTGTGTTTTTGTTTTTCTGTGCGTGTGTGTTTTTATTTTTGTGTGTGTTTTTGTTTTTGTGTGTGTGTTTGTTTTTGTGTGTGTGTGTTTTTGTGTGTGTTTGTGTTTTTTCTTTGTGTGTGTGTGTTTGAGCTTTTGTTTTTGTGTGTGTTTTTGTTTTTCTGTGTGTGTGTTTTTTGTTTTTGTGTGTGTTTTTGTTTTTGTGTATTTGTTTTTGTTTTTGTGTGTGTTTATGTTTTTGTGGGTGTGTGTTTTTTTTGTATGTTTTTGTATTTCTGTGTGTGTGTGTTTTTTGTTTTTGTGTGTGTTTTTGTTTTTGTGTGTGTGTGTTTGTTTTTGTGTGTGTTTTTGTTTTTGTGCGTGTGTGTTTTTTGTTTTTGTGTGTGTGTCTTTTTGTGTGTGTGTGTGTTTTTTGTTTTTGTGTGTGTATTTGTTTTTGTGTGTGTGTTTGTTTTTGTGTGTGTTTTTGTTTTTGTGTTTGTTTGTTTGAGCTTTTGTTTTTGTGTGTGTTTTTGTTTTTCTGTGCGTGTGTTTTTGTTTTTGTTTGTGTGTTTTTGTTTTTGTGTGTGTTTTAGTTTTTGTGTGTTTTTTTGTTTTCGTGTGTGTTTTCGTTTTTGTGTTTGTTTTTGTTTTTTTGTGTGTGTGTGTGTTTGAGCTTTTGTTTTTGTGTGTGTTTTTGTTTTTCTGTGCGTGTGTGTTTTTGTTTTTGTGTGTGTTTTTGTTTTTGTGTGTGTTTTTGTTTTGTGTGTGTGTTTTTTGTTTCTGTGTGTGTTTTTGTTTTTGTGTGTGTGTGTTTGTTTTTGTGCGTGTGTTTGTTTTTGTGTGTGTTTTTGTTTTGTGTGTGTGTTTGTTATTGTGTGTGTGTTTTTGTGTGTGTTTGTGTTTTTTCATTTTGTGTGTGTATTTGTTTTTGTGTGTGTGTTTGTTTTTTGCGTGTGTTTTTGTTTTGTGTGTGTGTTTGTTTTTGTGTGTGTGTGTTTGAGCTTTTGTTTTTGTGTGTGTTTATGTTTTTGTGTGTGTTTTTGTTTTTGTGTGTGTGTGTTTGAGCTTTTGTTTTTGTGTGTGTTTTTGTTTTTGAGTGTGTGTGTGTGTGTTTTTGTTTTTGTGTGTGTGTTTTTGTTTTTGCGTGTTTGTTTTTGTGTGTGTTTTAGTTTTTGTGTGTTTTTTTGTTTTCGTGTGTGTTTTCGTTTTTCTGTGTGCTGTGTTTTTGTTTTTGTGTGTGTGTATGTTTTTGTGTGTGTTTTTGTTTTTGTGTGTGTTTTTGTTTTTCTGTGTGTGTGTGTTTTTTGTTTTTGTGTGTGTGTGTGTTTTTGTGTGTGTGTGTTTTTTGTTTTTGTGTGTGTATTTGTTTTTGTGTGTGTGTTTGTTTTTGTGTGTGTTTCTGTTTTTGTGTGTGTGTGTTTGAGCTTTTGTTTTTGTGTGTTTTTTTGTTTTTCTGTGCGTATGTGTTTTTGTTTTTGTGTATGTTTTTGTTTTTCTGTGTATGTGTTTTTTGTTTTTGTGTGTGTTTTTCTTTTTGTGCGTTTGTTTTTGTTTTTGTGTGTGTTTATGTTTTTGTGGGTGTGTTTTTTTTTGTGAATGTTTTTGTTTTTCTGTGTGTGTGTGTTTTTTGTTTTTGTGTGTTTTGTTTTTGTGTGTGTGTTTTTGTTTTTCTGTGTGTGTGTTTGTTTTTGTGCGTGTGTTTGTTTTTGTGTGTGTTTTTGTTTTGTGTGTGTGTTTGTTTTTGTGTGTGTGTTTTTGTGTGTGTTTGTGTTTTTTCATTTTGTGTGTGTATTTGTTTTTGTGTGTGTGTTTGTTTTTCTGTGTGTGTGTTTTTGTTTTTGTGTGTTTTTGTGTGTGTGTTTTTTGTTTTTGTGTGTGTATTTCTTTTTGTGTGTGTTTTTGTTTTTCTGTGTGTGTGTTTTTTGTTTTTGTGTGTGTTTTTCTTTTTGTGCGTTTGTTTTTGTTTTTGTGTGTGTTTTAGTTTTTGTGTGTGTGTGTTTGTTTTTGTGCGTGTGTTTGTTTTTGTGTGTGTTTTTGTTTTGTGTGTGTGTTTGTTTTTGTGTGTGTGTTTTTGTGTGTGTGTGTTTGTTTTTGTGCGTGTGTTTGTTTTTGTGTGTGTTTTTGTTTTGTGTGTGTGTTTGTTTTTGTGTGTGTGTTTTTGTGTGTGTTTGTGTTTTTTCATTTTGTGTGTGTATTTGTTTTTGTGTGTGTGTTTGTTTTTCTGTGCGTGTGGTTTTGTGTGTGTGTGTGTTTTTTGTTTTTTGCGTGTGTTTTTGTTTTTGTTTATTTTTGTGTCTTTGTTTTTGTGTGTGTTTTTGTTTTTGAGTGTGTGTGGGGGGTTTTGTTTTTGTGTGTGTGTTTTTGTTTTTGTGTGTGTTTTAGTTTTTGTGTGTTTTTTTGTTTTCGTGTGTGTTTTCGTTTTTCTGTGTGTGTGTTTTTGTTTTTGTGTGTGTTTTTGTTTTTGTGTGTGTGTTTGTGTTTTTGTTTTTGTGTGTGTTTTTGTGTTTGTTTTTGTTTTTTTGTGTGTGTGTGTTTTTGTGCGTGTTTTTGTTTTTCTGTGTGTGTGTTTTTGTTTTTGTGTGTGTGTCTTTTTGTGTGTGTGTGTTTTTTGTTTTTGTGTGTGTTTTAGTTGTTATGTGTTTTTTGTTTTCGTGTGTGTTTTCGTTTTTCTGTGTGTGTGTTTTTGTTTTTGTTTTTGTGTGTGTTTTTGTGTTTGTTTTTGTTTTTTTGTGTGTTTGAGCTTTTGTTTTTGTGTGTGTTTTTGTTTTTCTGTGCGTGTGTGTTTTGTTTTTGTGTGTGTTTTTGTTTTTGTGTGTGTGTGTTTTTGTGTGTGTTTGTGTTTTTTCTTTTTGTGTGTGTGTGTGTTTGAGCTTTTGTTTTTGTGTGTGTTTTTGTTTTTCTGTGTGTGTGTTTTTGTTTTTGTGTGTGTGTTTGAGCTTTTGTTTTTGTGTGTGTTTTTTGTTTTTTGCGTGTGTTTTTGTTTTTGTGTGTGTGTGTTTTTTGTTTCTGTGTGTGTTTTTGTTTTTGTGTGTGTGTGTTTGTTTTTGTGTGTGTGTTTGTTTTTGTGTGTGTGTTTTTGTGTGTGTTTGTGTTTTTTCATTTTGTGTGTGTATTTGTTTTTGTGTGTGTGTTTGTTTTTCTGTGTGTGTGTTTTTGTTTTTGTGTGTGTGTTTTTTGTTTTTGTGTGTGTATTTGTTTTTGTGTGTGTTTTTGTTTTTGTGTGTGTGTTTGAGCTTTTGTTTTTGTGTGTGTTTTTGTTTTTCTGTGTGTGTGTTTTTTGTTTTTGTGTGTCTTTTTGTTTTTGTGTGTGTTTTTGTTTTTGTGCGTATGTTTTTGTTTTGTGTGTGTTTATGTTTTTGTGGGTGTGTGTGCTTTTGTGGGTGTGTGTGTTTTTGTTTTTGTGTGTGTTTTTGTTTTTCTGTGTGTGTGTGTTTTTTGTTTTTGTGTGTGTGTGTTTTTGTGTGTGTGTGTGTTTTTTGTTTTTTGCGTGTGTTTTTGTTTTTGTTTTTGTTTGTGTGTTTGTTTTTGTGTGTGTGTGTTTTTGTTTTTGTGCGTGTTTTTGTTTTTCTGTGTGTGTGTTTGTTTTTGTTTGTGTTTTTGTTTTTGTGTGTGCGTGTTTGTTTGTTTTTGTGTGTGTTTTTGTTTTTCTGTGTGTGTGTGTTTTGTTTTTGTGTATGTCTGTTTGTTTTTGTGTGTGTTTTTGTTTTTGTGCGTGTTTTTGTATTTCTGTGTGTGTGTGTTTTTTTTTGTGTGTGTCTTTTTGTGTGTGTTTGTGTTTTTGTTTTTGTGTGTTTTTGTTTTTGTGTGTGTGTTTGTTTTTGTGTTTGTTTTTGTTTTTGTGTGTGTTTTTGTTTTTCTGTGCGTGTGTGTTTTTATTTTTGTGTGTGTTTTTGTTTTTGTGTGTGTGTTTGTTTTTGTGTGTGTGTGTTTTTGTGTGTGTTTGTGTTTTTTCTTTGTGTGTGTGTGTTTGAGCTTTTGTTTTTGTGTGTGTTTTTGTTTTTCTGTGTGTGTGTTTTTTGTTTTTGTGTGTGTTTTTGTTTTTGTGTATTTGTTTTTGTTTTTGTGTGTGTTTATGTTTTTGTGGGTGTGTGTTTTTTTTGTATGTTTTTGTATTTCTGTGTGTGTGTGTTTTTTGTTTTTGTGTGTGTTTTTGTTTTTGTGTGTGTGTGTTTGTTTTTGTGTGTGTTTTTGTTTTTGTGCGTGTGTGTTTTTTGTTTTTGTGTGTGTGTCTTTTTGTGTGTGTGTGTGTTTTTTGTTTTTGTGTGTGTATTTGTTTTTGTGTGTGTGTTTGTTTTTGTGTGTGTTTTTGTTTTTGTGTTTGTTTGTTTGAGCTTTTGTTTTTGTGTGTGTTTTTGTTTTTCTGTGCGTGTGTTTTTGTTTTTGTTTGTGTGTTTTTGTTTTTGTGTGTGTTTTAGTTTTTGTGTGTTTTTTTGTTTTCGTGTGTGTTTTCGTTTTTGTGTTTGTTTTTGTTTTTTTGTGTGTGTGTGTGTTTGAGCTTTTGTTTTTGTGTGTGTTTTTGTTTTTCTGTGCGTGTGTGTTTTTGTTTTTGTGTGTGTTTTTGTTTTTGTGTGTGTTTTTGTTTTGTGTGTGTGTTTTTTGTTTCTGTGTGTGTTTTTGTTTTTGTGTGTGTGTGTTTGTTTTTGTGCGTGTGTTTGTTTTTGTGTGTGTTTTTGTTTTGTGTGTGTGTTTGTTATTGTGTGTGTGTTTTTGTGTGTGTTTGTGTTTTTTCATTTTGTGTGTGTATTTGTTTTTGTGTGTGTGTTTGTTTTTTGCGTGTGTTTTTGTTTTGTGTGTGTGTTTGTTTTTGTGTGTGTGTGTTTTTTGTTTCTGTGTGTGTTTTTGTTTTTGTGTGTGTGTGTTTGTTTTTGTGTGTGTGTGGTTTTGTTTTTGTGTGTGTGTTTGTGGGTGTGTGTTTGGTTTTGTGTGTGTTTGTTTTTGTTGTTGTGTGTGTTTTAGTTTTTGTGTGTGTGTTTGTTTTTGTGTGTGTGTGTTTTTTGTTTCTGTGTGTGTTTTTGTTTTTGTGTGTGTGTGTTTGTTTTTGTGTGTGTGTGGTTTTGTTTTTGTGTGTGTGTTTGTGGGTGTGTGTTTGGTTTTGTGTGTGTTTGTTTTTGTTGTTGTGTGTGTTTTAGTTTTTGTGTGTGTGGTTTTGTTTTTGCGTGTGTTTTTGTTTTTGTGTGTGTTTTTGTTTTTGTGCGTGTGTGTTTTTTGTTTTTGTGTGTGTGTCTTTTTGTGTGTGTGTGTGTTTTTTGTTTTTGTGTGTGTATTTGTTTTTGTGTGTGTGTTTGTTTTTGTGTGTGTTTTTGTTTTTGTGTTTGTTTGTTTGAGCTTTTGTTTTTGTGTGTGTTTTTGTTTTACTGTGCGTGTGTTTTTGTTTCTGTTTTCTGTTTTTGTTTTTCTGTGTGTGTGTTTTTTGTTTTTGTGTGTGTGTTTTTGTTTTTGTGTGTGTTTTCGTTTTTGTGTTTGTTTTTGTTTTTTTGTGTGTGTGTGTTTGAGCTTTTGTTTGTGTGTGTGTTTTTGTTTTTCTGTGCGTGTGTGTTTTTGTTTTTGTGTGTGTTTTTGTTTTTGTGTGTGTGTGTTTGTTTTTGTGTGTGTGTCTTTTTGTGTGTGTGTGTGTGTTTTTTGTTTTTGTGTGTGTGTGTTTTTGTGTGTGTTTGTGTTTTTTCTTTTTGTGTGTGTGTGTGTTTGAGCTTTTGATTTTTTGTGTGTGTGCTTTTGTTTTTGTGTGTGTTTTTGTTTTTGTGTGTGTGTGTTTTTGTTTTTGTGCGTGTGTTTGTTTTTGTGTGTGTTTTTGTTTTGTGTGTGTGTTTGTTTTTGTGTGTGTGTTTTTGTGTGTGTTTGTGTTTTTTCATTTTGTGTGTGTATTTGTATTTGTGTGTGTGTTTGTTTTTCTGTGTGTGTGTTTTTGTGTGTGTTTTTGTTTTTGTGTGTGTGTTTGAGCTTTTGTTTTTGTGTGTGTTTTTGTTTTTCTGTGCGTGTGTGTTTTTGTTTTTGTGTGTGTTTTTGTTTTTCTGTGTGTGTGTTTTTTGTTTTTGTGTGTGTTTATGTTTTTGTGGGTGTGTGTGCTTTTGTGGGTGTGTGTGTTTTTGTTTTTGTGTGTGTTTTTGTTTTTCTGTGTGTGTGTGTTTTGTTTTTGTGTGTGTGTGTTTTTGTGTGTGTGTGGGTTTTTGTTTTTGTGTGTGTTTTTGTTTTTCTGTGTGTGTGTTTTTTGTTTCTGTCTGTGTTTTTGTTTTTGTGTGTGTTTTTGTTTTGTGTGTGTGTTTGTTTTTGTGTGTGTGTTTTTGTGTGTGTTTGTGTTTTTTCATTTTGTGTGTGTATTTGTTTTTGTGTGTGTGTTTGTTTTTCTGTGTGTGTGTTTTTGTTTTTGTGTGTTTTTGTTTTTGTGTGTGTGTTTTTTGTTTTTGTGTGTGTATTTGTTTTTGTGTGTGTTTTTGTTTTTGTGTGTGTGTTTGAGCTTTTGTTTTTGTGTGTGTTTTTGTTTTTCTGTGCGCGTGTGTTTTTGTTTTTGTGTGTGTTTTTGTTTTTCTGTGTGTGTGTGTTTTTTGTTTTTGTGTGTGTGTGTTTTTGTGTGTGTGTGTGTTTTTTGTTTTTTGCGTGTGTTTTTGTTTTTGTTTTTGTTTGTGTTTTTGTTTTTCTGTGTGTCTGTTTGTTTTTGTGTGTTTGTTTTTGTTTTTGTGTGTGTTTTTTGTTTTTGTGTGTGTGTTTGTTTTTGTGTGTGTGTGTTTTTGTGTGTGTGTTTGTTTTTGTGTGTGTGTGTTTTTGTTTTTGTGTGTGTTTTTGTTTTTGTGTTTGTTTTTGTTTTTGTGTGTGTGTGTGTTTGAGCTTTTGTTTTTGTGTGTGTGTTTGTTTTTGTGTGTGTGTGTTTTTGTGTGTGTTTGTGTTTTTTCTTTTTCTGTGTGTGTGTGTGTTTGAGCTTTTGTTTTTGTGTGTGTGTGTTTTTGTTTTTCTGTGTGTGTGTTTTTTGTTTCTGTGTGTGTTTTTGTTTTTGTGTGTGTGTGTTTGTTTTTGTGCGTGTGTTTGTTTTTGTGTGTGTTTTTGTTTTGTGTGTGTGTTTGTTTTTGTGTGTGTGTTTTTGTGTGTGTTTGTGTTTTTTCATTTTGTGTGTGTATTTGTTTTTGTGTGTGTGTTTGTTTTTCTGTGTGTGTGTTTTTGTTTTTGTGTGTGTTTTTGTTTTTGTGTGTGTGTTTGAGCTTTTGTTTTTGTGTGTGTTTTTGTTTTTCTGTGCGTGTGTGTTTTTGTTTTTGTGTGTGTTTTTGTTTTTCTGTGTGTGTGTTTTTTGTTTTTGTGTGTCTTTTTGTTTTTGTGTGTGTTTTTGTTTTTGTGCGTATGTTTTTGTTTTTCTGTGTGTGTGTGTGTTTTTTTTTGTGTGTGTGTGTTTTTGTGTGTGTGTGTGTTTTTGTTTTTGTGTGTGTTTTTGTTTTTCTGTGTGTGTGTTTTTTGTTTCTGTGTGTGTTTTTGTTTTTGTGTGTGTTTTTGTTTTGTGTGTGTGTTTGTTTTTGTGTGTGTGTTTTTGTGTGTGTTTGTGTTTTTTCATTTTGTGTGTGTATTTGTTTTTGTGTGTGTGTTTGTTTTTCTGTGTGTGTGTTTTTGTTTTTGTGTGTTTTTGTTTTTGTGTGTGTGTTTGTTTTTGTGTGTGTGTGTTTTGTGTGTGTTTGTGTTTTTTCTTTTTGTGTGTGTGTGATTGTGTTTTGTTTTTGTATGTGTTTTTGTTTTTGTGTGTGTGTTTGTGTTTTGTTTTTGTGTGTCTTTGTTTTTGTTGTTCTGTGTGTTTTAGTTTTTGTGTGTGTGGTTTTGTTTTTGCGTGTGTTTTTGTTTTTGTTTTTGTGTGTGTTTTTGTTTTTGTGTGTGTTTGTTTTTGTGTGTGCGTGTTTGTTTTTGTGTGTGTTTTTGTTTTTCTGTGCGTGTGTGTTTTTTGTTTTTGTGTGTGTGTCTTTTTGTGTGTGTGTGTGTTTTTTGTTTTTGTGTGTGTATTTGTTTTTGTGTGTGTGTTTGTTTTTGTGTGTGTTTTTGTTTTTGTGTTTGTTTGTTTGAGCTTTTGTTTTTGTGTGTGTTTTTGTTTTTCTGTGCGTGTGTTTTTGTTTTTCTTTGTGTATTTGTTTTTGTGTGTGTGTTTGTTTTTGTGTGTGTTTTTGTGTGTGTTTGAGTTTTTTCTTTTTGTGTGTGTGTGTGTTTGAGCTTTTGTTTTTGTGTGCGTTTTTGTTTTTCTGTGTGTGTGTTTTTGTTTTTGTGTGTGTGTTTGAGCTTTTGTTTTTGTGTGTGTTTTTTGTTTTTTGCGTGTGTTTTTGTTTTGTGTGTGTGTTTGTTTTTGTGTGTGTGTGTTTTTGTTTTTGTGTGTGTTTTTGTTTTTCTGTGTGTGTGTTTTTTGTTTCTGTGTGTGTTTTTGTTTTTGAGTGTGTGTGTGTGTTTTTGTTTTTGTGTGTGTGTTTTTGTTTTTGTGTGTGTTTTAGTTTTTGTGTGTTTTTTTTGTTTTCGTGTGTGTTTTCGTTTTTCTGTGTGTGTGTTTGTGTTTTTGTTTTTGTGTGTGTTTTTGTGTTTGTTTTTGTTTTTTTGTGTGTGTGTGTTTTTGTTTTTGTGTGTGTTTTTGTTTTTGAGTGTGTGTGTGTGTTTTTGTTTTTGTGTGTGTGTTTTTGCTTTCGTGTGTGTTTTCGTTTTTCTGTGTGTGTGTTTGTGTTTTTGTTTTTGTGTGTGTTTTTGTGTTTGTTTTTGTTTTTCTGTGTGTGTGTGTTTTTGTTTTTGTGTGTGTTTTTGTTTTTGTGCGTGTTTTTGTTTTTCTGTGCGTGTGTGTTTTTGTTTTTGTGTGTGTTTTTGTTTTTGTGTGTGTGTTTGTGTTTTTGTTTTTGTGTGTGTTTTTGTTTTTGTGTGTGTGTTTGTTTTTGTGTTTGTTTTTGTTTTTTTGTGTGTGTGTGTGTTTAAGCTTTTGTTTTTGTGTGTGTTTTTGTTTTTCTGTGCGTGTGTGTTTTTGTTTTTGTGTGTGTTTTTGTTTTTGTGCATTTGTTTTTGTTTTTGTGTGTGTTTATGTTTTTGTGGGTGTATGTTTTTTTGTGTATGTTTTTGTTTTTCTGTGTGTGTGTGTTTTGTTTCTGTGTGTGTTTTTGTTTTTGTGTGTGTGTGTGTGTTTTTGTTTTTGTGTGTGTGTTTTTGCTTTTGTGTGTGTTTTAGTTTTTGTGTGTTTTTTTGTTTTCGTGTGTGTTTTCGTTTTTCTGTGTGTGTGTTTGTGTTTTTGTTTTTGTGTGTGTTTTTGTGTTTGTTTTTGTTTTTCTGTGTGTGTGTGTTTTTGTTTTTGTGTGTGTTTTTGTTTTTGTGCGTGTTTTTGTTTTTCTGTGCGTGTGTGTTTTTGTTTTTGTGTGTGTTTTTGTTTTTGTGTGTGTGTTTGTGTTTTTGTTTTTGTGTGTGTTTTTGTTTTTGTGTGTGTGTTTGTTTTTGTGTTTGTTTTTGTTTTTTTGTGTGTGTGTGTGTTTAAGCTTTTGTTTTTGTGTGTGTTTTTGTTTTTCTGTGCGTGTGTGTTTTTGTTTTTGTGTGTGTTTTTGTTTTTGTGCATTTGTTTTTGTTTTTGTGTGTGTTTATGTTTTTGTGGGTGTATGTTTTTTTGTGTATGTTTTTGTTTTTCTGTGTGTGTGTGTTTTGTTTCTGTGTGTGTTTTTGTTTTTGTGTGTGTGTGTTTGTTTTTGTGCGTGTGTTTGTTTTTGTGTGTGTTTTTGTTTTGTGTGTGTGTTTGTTTTTGTGTGTGTGTTTGTTTTTGTGTGTGTTTGTGTTTTTGTGTGTATTTGTGTTTTTTCTTTTTGTGTGTATGTGTTTGAGCTTTTGTTTTTGTGTGTGTTTTTGTTTTTCTGTGTGTGTGTTTTTGTTTTCGTGTGTGTTTTTGTTTTTTTGTGTGTGTGTTTGAGCTTTCGTTTTTGTGTGTGTTTTTGTTTTTCTGTGCGTGTGTGTTTTTGTTTTTGTGTGTGTTTTTGTTTTTCTGTGTGTGTGTTTTTTGTTTTTGTGTGTGTTTTTGTTTTTGTGTGTGTGTGTTTGTTTTTGTGCGTGTGTTTGTTATTGTGTGTGTTTTTGTTTTGTGTGTGTGTTTGTTTTTGTGTGTGTGTTTTTGTGTGTGTTTGTGTTTTTTCATTTTGTGTGTGTATTTGTTTTTGTGTGTGTGTTTGTTTTTCTGTGTGTGTGTTTTTGTTTTTGTGTGTTTTTGTTTTTGTGTGTGTTTTTGTTTTTGTGTGTTTGTTTTTGTGTGTGTGTGTTTGTTTTTGTGTGTGTGTGTTTTTTGTTTTTGTGTGTGTGTCTTTTTGTGTGTGTGTGTGTTTTTTGTTTTTGTGTGTGTATTTGTTTTTGTGTGTGTGTGTTTGTTTTTGTTTGTGTTTTTGTTTTTGTGTGTGCGTGTTTGTTTGTTTTTGTGTGTGTTTTTGTTTTTCTGTGTGTGTGTGTTTTGTTTTTGTGTGTGTTTTTGTTTTTGTGTGTGTGTTTGTTTTTGTGTTTGTTTTTGTTTTTTTGTGTGTGTGTGTGTTTGAGCTTTTGTTTTAGTGTGTGTTTTTGTTTTTCTGTGCGTGTGTGTTTTTGTTTTTGTGTGTGTTTTTGTTTTTGTGTGTGTGTGTGTGTTTGAGCTTTCGTTTTTGTGTGTGTTTTTGTTTTTCTGTGCGTGTGTGTTTTTGTTTTTGTGTGTGTTTTTGTTTTTCTTTGTGTGTGTTTTTTGTTTTTGTGTGTGTTTTTGTTTTTGTGTGTGTGTGTTTGTTTTTGTGTGTGTGTGGTTTTGTTTTTGTGTGTGTGTTTGTGTTTTGTTTTTGTATGTGGTTTTGTTTTTGTGTGTGTGTTTGTGTTTTTGTGGGTGTGTGTTTGTTTTTGTGTGTGTTTGTTTTTGTTGTTGTGTGTGTTTTAGTTTTTGTGTGTGTGGTTTTGTTTTTGCGTGTGTTTTTGTTTTTGTTTTTGTGTGTGTTTTTGTTTTTGTGTGTGTTTGTTTTTGTGTGTGTGTGTTTGTTTTTGTGTGTGTTTTTGTTTTTCTGTGCGTGTGTGTTTTTTGTTTTTGTGTGTGTGTCTTTTTGTGTGTGTGTGTGTCTTTTTGTGTGTGTGTATTTGTTTTTGTGTGTGTATTTGTTTTTGTTTGTGTGTTTGTTTTTGTGTGTGTTTTTGTTTTTGTGTTTGTTTGTTTGAGCTTTTGTTTTTGTGTGTGTTTTTGTTTTTCTGTGCGTGTGTTTTTGTTTGTGTTTTTCTTTTTCTGTGTGTGTGTTTTTTGTTTTTGTGTGTGTGTGTTTGTTTGTGTGTGTGTGTGGTTTTGTTTTTGTGTGTTTTTGTTTTTGTGTGTGTGTTTTTATTTTTGTGTGTGTTTTTGTTTTTGAGTGTGTGTGTGTGTTTTTGTTTTTGTGTGTGTGTTTTTGTTTTTGTGTGTGTTTTAGTTTTTGTGTGTTTTTTTGTTTTCGTGTGTGTTTTCGTTTTTCTGTGTGTGTGTGTTTTTGTTTTTGTGTGTGTTTTTCTTTTTGTGTGTGTGTTTGTGTTTTTGTTTTTGTGTGTGTTTTTGTGTTTGTTTTTGTTTTTTTGTGTGTGTGTTTTTTGTTTTTGTGTGTCTTTTTGTTTTTGTGTGTGTTTTTGTTTTTGTGCGTATGTTTTTGTTTTGTGTGTGTTTATGTTTTTGTGGGTGTGTGTGCTTTTGTGGGTGTGTGTGTTTTTGTTTTTGTGTGTGTTTTTGTTTTTCTGTGTGTGTGTGTTTTTTGTTTTTGTGTGTGTGTGTTTTTGTGTGTGTGTGTGTTTTTTGTTTTTTGCGTGTGTTTTTGTTTTTGTTTTTGTTTGTGTGTTTGTTTTTGTGTGTGTGTGTTTTTGTTTTTGTGCGTGTTTTTGTTTTTCTGTGTGTGTGTTTGTTTTTGTTTGTGTTTTTGTTTTTGTGTGTGCGTGTTTGTTTGTTTTTGTGTGTGTTTTTGTTTTTCTGTGTGTGTGTGTTTTGTTTTTGTGTATGTCTGTTTGTTTTTGTGTGTGTTTTTGTTTTTGTGCGTGTTTTTGTTTTTCTGTGTGTGTGTGTGTTTTTTTGTGTGTGTCTTTTTGTGTGTGTTTGTGTTTTTGTTTTTGTGTGTGTTTTTGTTTTTGTGTGTGTGTTTGTTTTTGTGTTTGTTTTTGTTTTTGTGTGTGTTTTTGTTTTTCTGTGCGTGTGTGTTTTTATTTTTGTGTGTGTTTTTGTTTTTGTGTGTGTGTTTGTTTTTGTGTGTGTGTGTTTTTGTGTGTGTTTGTGTTTTTTCTTTTTGTGTGTGTGTGTGTTTGAGCTTTTGTTTTTGTGTGTGTTTTTGTTTTTCTGTGCGTGTGTGTTTTTGTTTTTGTGTGTGTTTTTGTTTTTCTGTGTGTGTGTTTTTTGTTTTTGTGTGTGTTTTTGTTTTTGTGCATTTGTTTTTGTTTTTGTGTGTGTTTATGTTTTTGTGGGTGTGTGTTTTTTTGTGTATGTTTTTGTATTTCTGTGTGTGTGTGTTTTTTGTTTTTGTGTGTGTTTTTGTTTTTGTGTGTGTGTGTTTGTTTTTGTGTGTGTGTGGTTTTGTTTTTGTGTGTGTGTTTGTGGGTGTGTGTTTGTTTTTGTGTGTGTTTGTTTTTGTTGTTGTGTGTGTTTTAGTTTTTGTGTGTGTGGTTTTGTTTTTGCGTGTGTTTTTGTTTTTGTGTGTGTTTTTGTTTTTGTGCGTGTCTGTTTTTTGTTTTTGTGTGTGTGTCTTTTTGTGTGTGTGTGTGTTTTTTGTTTTTGTGTGTGTATTTGTTTTTGTGTGTGTGTTTGTTTTTGTGTGTGTTTTTGTTTTTGTGTTTGTTTGTTTGAGCTTTTGTTTTTGTGTGTGTTTTAGTTTTTGTGTGTTTTTTTGTTTTCGTGTGTGTTTTCGTTTTTCTGTGTGTGTGTGTGTGTTTGTTTTTGTGTGTGTTTTTCTTTTTGTGTGTGTGTTTGTGTTTTTGTTTTTGTGTGTGTTTTTGTGTTTGTTTTTGTTTTTTTGTGTGTGTGTGTTTGTTTTTGTGTGTGTGTGTTTGTGTTTTGTGTGTTGTGTTTGTTTTTGTGTGTTTGTTTTTGTGTGTGTTTGTGTTTTTACTTTTTGTGTGTGTTTTTGTTTGTGTGTGTGTGGTTTTGTTTTTGTGTGTGTGTTTGTTTTGTGTGTGTGTGTTTGAGCTTTTGTTTTTGTGTGTGTATTTGTTTTTCTGTGCGTGTGTATTTTTGTTTTTGTGTGTGTTTTTCTTTTTCTGTGTGTATGTTTTTTGTTTTTGTGTGTGTTTTTGTTTTTGTGCGTATGTTTTTGTTTTTGTGTGTGTTTATGTTTTTGTGGGTGTGTGTTTGAGCTTTTGTTTTTGTGTGTGTTTATGTTTTTGTGTGTGTTTTTGCGTGTGTGTGTTTGAGCTTTTGTTTTTGTGTGTGTTTTTGTTTTTGAGTGTGTGTGTGTGTGTTTTTGTTTTTGTGTGTGTGTTTTTGTTTTTGCGTGTTTGTTTTTGTGTGTGTTTTAGTTTTTGTGTGTGTTTTTGTTTTTGTGTATGTTTTTGTTTTTCTGTGTGTATGTTTCTTGTTTTTGTGTGTGTTTTTCTTTTTGTGCGTTTGTTTTTGTTTTTGTGTGTGTTTATGTTTTTGTGGGTGTGTTTTTTTTTGTGAATGTTTTTGTTTTTCTGTGTGTGTGTTTTTTGTTTTTGTGTGTTTTGTTTTTGTGTGTGTGTTTTTGTTTTTCTGTGTGTGTGTTTGTTTTTGTGCGTGTGTTTGTTTTTGTGTGTGTTTTTGTTTTGTGTGTGTGTTTGTTTTTGTGTGTGTGTTTTTGTGTGTGTTTGTGTTTTTTCATTTTGTGTGTGTATTTGTTTTTGTGTGTGTGTTTGTTTTTCTGTGTGTGTGTTTTTGTGTGTGTGTGTTTTTGTGTGTGTTTGTGTTTTTTCTTTTTGTGTGTGTGTGTGTTTGAGCTTTTGTTTTTGTGTGTGTTTTTGTTTTTCTGTGTGTGTGTTTTTGTTTTTGTGTGTGTGTTTGAGCTTTTGTTTTTGTGTGTGTTTTTTGTTTTTTGCGTGTGTTTTTGTTTTGTGTGTGTGTTTGTTTTTGTGTGTGTGTGTTTTTTGTTTCTGTGTGTGTTTTTGTTTTTGTGTGTGTCTGTTTGTTTTTGTGTGTGTGTTTGTTTTTGTGTGTGTGTTTTTGTGTGTGTTTGTGTTTTTTCATTTTGTGTGTGTATTTGTTTTTGTGTGTGTGTTTGTTTTTCTGTGTGTGTGTTTATGTTTTTGTGTGTTTTTGTTTTTGTGTGTGTGTTTTTTGTTTTTGTGTGTGTATTTGTTTTTGTGTGTGTTTTTGTTTTTGTGTGTGTGTTTGAGCTTTTGTTTTTGTGTGTGTTTTTGTTTTTCTGTGTGTGTGTTTTTGTTTTTGTGCGTATGTTTTTGTTTTGTGTGTGTTTATGTTTTTGTGGGTGTGTGTGCTTTTGTGGGTGTGTGTGTTTTTGTTTTTGTGTGTGTTTTTGTTTTTCTGTGAGTGTGTGTTTTTTGTTTTTGTGTGTGTGTGTTTTTGTGTGTGTGTGTGTTTTTTGTTTTTTGCGTGTGTTTTTGTTTTTGTTTTTGTTTGTGTGTTTGTTTTTGTGTGTGTGTGTTTTTGTTTTTGTGCGTGTTTTTGTTTTTCTGTGTGTGTGTTTGTTTTTGTTTGTGTTTTTGTTTTTGTGTGTGCGTGTTTGTTTGTTTTTGTGTGTGTTTTTGTTTTTCTGTGTGTGTGTGTTTTGTTTTTGTGTATGTCTGTCTGTTTTTGTGTGTGTTTTTGTTTTTGTGCGTGTTTTTGTATTTCTGTGTGTGTGTGTTTTTGTTTGTGTGTGTCTTTTTGTGTGTGTTTGTGTTTTTGTTTTTGTGTGTTTTTGTTTTTGTGTGTGTGTTTGGTTTTGTGTTTGTTTTTGTTTTTGTGTGTGTTTTTGTTTTTCTGTGCGTGTGTGTTTTTATTTTTGTGTGTGTTTTTGTTTTTGTGTGTGTGTTTGTTTTTGTGTGTGTGTTTTTTGTTTTTGTGTGTGTTTTTGTTTTTTGTGTGTGTTTATGTTTTTGTGGGTTTGTGTTTTTTTGTGTATGTTTTTGTATTTCTGTGTGTGTGTGTTTTTTGTTTTTGTGTGTGTTTTTGTTTTTGTGTGTGTGTGTTTGTTTTTGTGTGTGTGTGGTTTTGTTTTTGTGTGTGTGTTTGTGGGTGTGTGTTTGTTTTTGTGTGTGTTTGTTTTTGTTGTTGTGTGTGTTTTAGTTTTTGTGTGTGTGGTTTTGTTTTTGCGTGTGTTTTTGTTTTTGTGTGTGTTTTTGTTTTTGTGCGTGTGTGTTTTTTGTTTTTGTGTGTGTGTCTTTTTGTGTGTGTGTGTGTTTTTTGTTTTTGTGTGTGTATTTGTTTTTGTGTGTGTTTTTGTTTTTGAGTGTGTGTGGGGGGTTTTGTTTTTGTGTGTGTGTTTTTGTGTTTGTTTTTGTTTTTTTGTGTGTGTGTGTTTTTGTTTTTGTGTGTGTGTTTGTTTTTGTGTGTGTTTTTGTTTTTGTGTGTGTTTGTGTTTTTGTGTGTATTTGTGTTTTTTCTTTTTGTGTGTGTATTTGTTTTTGTGTGTGTTTTTGTTTTTGTGTGTGTGTTTGAGCTTTTGTTTTTGTGTGTGTTTTTGTTTTTCTGTGCGTGTGTGTTTTTGTTTTTGTGTGTGTTTTTGTTTTTCTGTGTGTGTGTTTTTTGTTTTTGTGTGTCTTTTTGTTTTTGTGTGTGTTTTTGTTTTTGTGGGTGTGTGTGCTTTTGTGGGTGTGTGTGTTTTTGTTTTTGTGTGTGTTTTTGTTTTTCTGTGTGTGTGTTTTTTGTTTTTGTGTGTGTGTGTTTTTGTGTGTGTGTGTGTTTTTTGTTTTTTGCGTGTGTTTTTGTTTTTGTTTTTGTGTGTGTTTTTTGTTTTTGTGTGTGTATTTGTTTTTGTGTTTGTTTTTGTGTGTGTGTTTGTTTTTGTGTGTGTGTGTTTTTGTTTTTGTGTGTGTATTTGTTTTTGTGTGTGTTTGTTTTTGTGTGTGTTTTTGTTTTTCTGTGTGTGTGTTTGTTTTTGTTTGTGTTTTTGTTTTTGTGTGTGCGTGTTTGTTTGTTTTTGTGTGTGTTTTTGTTTTTCTGTGTGTGTGTGTTTTGTTTTTGTGTGTGTTTTTGTTTTTGTGTGTGTGTTTGTTTTTGTGTTTGTTTTTGTTTTTTTGTGTGTGTGTGTGTTTGAGCTTTTGTTTTTGTGTGTGTTTTTGTTTTTCTGTGCGTGTGTGTTTTTGTTTTTGTGTGTGTTTTTGTTTTTGAGTGTGTGTGTGTGTTTGAGCTTTCGTTTTTGTGTGTGTTTTTGTTTTTCTGTGCGTGTGTGTTTTTGTTTTTCTGTGCGTGTGTTTTTGTTTTTGTTTGTGTTTTTGTTTTTCTGTGTGTGTTTTTTGTTTTTGTGTGTGTTTTTGTGTGTGTGTGTTTGTTTTTATGTGTGTGTGGTTTTGTTTTTGTGTGTTTTTGTTTTTGTGTGTGTGTTTTTTTTGTTTTTGTGTATGTCTGTTTGTTTTTGTGTGTGGTTTTGTTTTTCTGTGCGTGTGTGTTTTTTGTTTTTGTGTGTGTGTCTTTTTGTGTGTGTGTGTGTTTTTTGTTTTTGTGTGTGTATTTGTTTTTCTGTGTGTGTTTGTTTTTGTGTGTGTTTTTGTTTTTATGTGTGTTTGTTTGAGCTTTTGTTTTTGTGTGTGTTTTTGTTTTTCTGTGCGTGTGTTTTTGTTTTTGTTTGTGTTTTTGTTTTTCTGTGTGTGTTTTTTGTTTTTGTGTGTGTTTTTGTTTTTCTGTGTGTGTGTTTTTTGTTTTTGTGTATGTCTGTTTGTTTTTGTGTGTGGTTTTGTTTTTCTGTGCGTGTGTGTTTTTTGTTTTTGCGTGTGTGTCTTTTTGTGTGTGTGTGTGTTTTTTGTTTTTGTGTGTGTATTTGTTTTTGTGTGTGTGTTTGTTTTTGTGTGTGTTTTTGTTTTTATGTGTGTGTGGTTTTGTTTTTGTGTGTTTTTGTTTTTGTGTGTGTGTTTTTATTTTTGTGTGTGTTTTTGTTTTTGAGTGTGTGTGTGTGTTTTTGTTTTTGTGTGTGTGTTTTTGTTTTTGTGTGTGTTTTAGTTTTTGTGTGTTTTTTTGTTTTCGTGTGTGTTTTCGTTTTTCTGTGTGTGTGTTTGTGTATTTGTTTTTGTGTGTGTTTTTGTGTTTGTTTTTGTTTTTTTGTGTGTGTGTGTTTTTGTTTTTGTGTGTCTTTTTGTTTTTCTGTGTGTGTGTGTTTTGTTTTTGTGTATGTCTGTTTCTTTTTGTGTGTGTTTTTGTTTTTGTGCGTGTTTTTGTTTTTCTGTGTGTGTGTGTTTTTGTTTTTGTGTGTGTGTTTGTTTTTGTGTGTGTTTTTGTTTTTGTGTGTGTTTGTGTTTTTGTGTGTATTTGTGTTTTTTCTTTTTGTGTGTGTATTTGTTTTTGTGTGTGTTTTTGTTTTTGTGTGTGTGTTTGAGCTTTTGTTTTTGTGTGTGTTTTTGTTTTTCTGTGCGTGTGTGTTTTTGTTTTTGTGTGTGTTTTTGTTTTTCTGTGTGTGTGTTTTTTGTTTTTGTGTGTCTTTTTGTTTTTGTGTGTGTTTTTGTTTTTGTGGGTGTGTGTGCTTTTGTGGGTGTGTGTGTTTTTGTTTTTGTGTGTGTTTTTGTTTTTCTGTGTGTGTGTTTTTTGTTTTTGTGTGTGTGTGTTTTTGTGTGTGTGTGTGTTTTTTGTTTTTTGCGTGTGTTTTTGTTTTTGTTTTTGTGTGTGTTTTTTGTTTTTGTGTGTGTATTTGTTTTTGTGTTTGTTTTTGTGTGTGTGTTTGTTTTTGTGTGTGTGTGTTTTTGTTTTTGTGTGTGTATTTGTTTTTGTGTGTGTTTGTTTTTGTGTGTGTTTTTGTTTTTCTGTGTGTGTGTTTGTTTTTTTTTGTGTTTTTGTTTTTGTGTGTGCGTGTTTGTTTGTTTTTGTGTGTGTTTTTGTTTTTCTGTGTGTGTGTGTTTTGTTTTTGTGTGTGTTTTTGTTTTTGTGTGTGTGTTTGTTTTTGTGTTTGTTTTTGTTTTTTTGTGTGTGTGTGTGTTTGAGCTTTTGTTTTTGTGTGTGTTTTTGTTTTTCTGTGCGTGTGTGTTTTTGTTTTTGTGTGTGTTTTTGTTTTTGAGTGTGTGTGTGTGTTTGAGCTTTCGTTTTTGTGTGTGTTTTTGTTTTTCTGTGCGTGTGTGTTTTTGTTTTTCTGTGCGTGTGTTTTTGTTTTTGTTTGTGTTTTTGTTTTTCTGTGTGTGTTTTTTGTTTTTGTGTGTGTTTTTGTGTGTGTGTGTTTGTTTTTATGTGTGTGTGGTTTTGTTTTTGTGTGTTTTTGTTTTTGTGTGTGTGTTTTTTTTGTTTTTGTGTATGTCTGTTTGTTTTTGTGTGTGGTTTTGTTTTTCTGTGCGTGTGTGTTTTTTGTTTTTGTGTGTGTGTCTTTTTGTGTGTGTGTGTGTTTTTTGTTTTTGTGTGTGTATTTGTTTTTGTGTGTGTGTTTGTTTTTGTGTGTGTTTTTGTTTTTATGTGTGTTTGTTTGAGCTTTTGTTTTTGTGTGTGTTTTTGTTTTTCTGAGCGTGTGTTTTTGTTTTTGTTTGTGTTTTTGTTTTTCTGTGTGTGTTTTTTGTTTTTGTGTGTGTTTTTGTTTTTCTGTGTGTGTGTTTTTTGTTTTTGTGTATGTCTGTTTGTTTTTGTGTGTGGTTTTGTTTTTCTGTGCGTGTGTGTTTTTTGTTTTTGTGTGTGTGTCTTTTTGTGTGTGTGTGTGTTTTTTGTTTTTGTGTGTGTATTTGTTTTTGTGTGTGTGTTTGTTTTTGTGTGTGTTTTTGTTTTTATGTGTGTGTGGTTTTGTTTTTGTGTGTTTTTGTTTTTGTGTGTGTGTTTTTATTTTTGTGTGTGTTTTTGTTTTTGAGTGTGTGTGTGTGTTTTTGTTTTTGTGTGTGTGTTTTTGTTTTTGTGTGTGTTTTAGTTTTTGTGTGTTTTTTTGTTTTCGTGTGTGTTTTCGTTTTTCTGTGTGTGTGTTTGTGTATTTGTTTTTGTGTGTGTTTTTGTGTTTGTTTTTGTTTTTTTGTGTGTGTGTGTTTTTGTTTTTGTGTGTCTTTTTGTTTTTCTGTGTGTGTGTGTTTTGTTTTTGTGTATGTCTGTTTCTTTTTGTGTGTGTTTTTGTTTTTGTGCGTGTTTTTGTTTTTCTGTGTGTGTGTGTTTTTGTTTTTGTGTGTGTGTTTGTTTTTGTGTGTGTTTTTGTTTTTGTGTGTGTTTGTGTTTTTGTGTGTATTTGTGTTTTTTCTTTTTGTGTGTGTATTTGTTTTTGTGTGTGTTTTTGTTTTTGTGTGTGTGTTTGAGCTTTTGTTTTTGTGTGTGTTTTTGTTTTTCTGTGCGTGTGTGTTTTTGTTTTTGTGTGTGTTTTTGTTTTTCTGTGTGTGTGTTTTTTGTTTTTGTGTGTCTTTTTGTTTTTGTGTGTGTTTTTGTTTTTGTGGGTGTGTGTGCTTTTGTGGGTGTGTGTGTTTTTGTTTTTGTGTGTGTTTTTGTTTTTCTGTGTGTGTGTTTTTTGTTTTTGTGTGTGTGTGTTTTTGTGTGTGTGTGTGTTTTTTGTTTTTTGCGTGTGTTTTTGTTTTTGTTTTTGTGTGTGTTTTTTGTTTTTGAGTGTGTATTTGTTTTTGTGTTTGTTTTTGTGTGTGTGTTTGTTTTTGTGTGTGTGTGTTTTTGTTTTTGTGTGTGTATTTGTTTTTGTGTGTGTTTGTTTTTGTGTGTGTTTTTGTTTTTCTGTGTGTGTGTTTGTTTTTGTTTGTGTTTTTGTTTTTGTGTGTGCGTGTTTGTTTGTTTATGTGTGTGTTTTTGTTTTTCTGTGTGTGTGTGTTTTGTTTTTGTGTGTGTTTTTGTTTTTGTGTGTGTGTTTGTTTTTGTGTTTGTTTTTGTTTTTTTGTGTGTGTGTGTGTTTGAGCTTTTGTTTTTGTGTGTGTTTGTGTTTTTCTGTGCGTGTGTGTTTTTGTTTTTGTGTGTGTTTTTGTTTTTGAGTGTGTGTGTGTGTTTGAGCTTTCGTTTTTGTGTGTGTTTTTGTTTTTCTGTGCGTGTGTGTTTTTGTTTTTGTGTGTGTTTTTGTTTTTCTTTGTGTGTGTTTTTTGTTTTTGTGTGTGTTTTTGTTTTTGTGTGTGTGTGTTTGTTTTTGTGTGTGTGTGGTTTTGTTTTTGTGTGTGTGTTTGTGTTTTGTTTTTGTATGTGGTTTTGTTTTTGTGTGTGTGTTTGTGTTTTTGTGTGTGTGGTTTTGTTTTTGCGTGTGTTTTTGTTTTTGTTTTTGTGTGTGTTTTTGTTTTTGTGTGTGTTTGTTTTTGTGTGTGTGTGTTTGTTTTTGTGTGTGTTTTTGTTTTTCTGTGCGTGTGTGTTTTTTGTTTTTGTGTGTGTGTCTTTTTGTGTGTGTGTGTGTCTTTTTGTGTGTGTGTGTATTTGTTTTTGTGTGTGTATTTGTTTTTGTTTGTGTGTTTGTTTTTGTGTGTGTTTTTGTTTTTGTGTTTGTTTGTTTGAGCTTTTGTTTTTGTGCGTGTTTTTGTTTTTCTGTGTGTGTGTTTTTGTTTGTGTTTTTGTTTTTCTGTGTGTGTGTTTTTTGTTTTTGTGTGTGTGTGTTTGTTTGTGTGTGTGTGTGGTTTTGTTTTTGTGTGTTTTTGTTTTTGTGTGTGTGTTTTTATTTTTGTGTGTGTTTTTGTTTTTGAGTGTGTGTGTGTGTTTTTGTTTTTGTGTGTGTGTTTTTGTTTTTGTGTGTGTTTTAGTTTTTGTGTGTTTTTTTGTTTTCGTGTGTGTTTTCGTTTTTCTGTGTGTGTGTGTTTTTGTTTTTGTGTGTGTTTTTCTTTTTGTGTGTGTGTTTGTGATTTTGTTTTTGTGTGTGTTTTTGTGTTTGTTTTTGTTTTTTTGTGTGTGTGTGTTTTTGTTTTTGTGTGTGTTTTTGTTTTTCTGTGTGTGTGTTTTTTGTTTTTGTGTGTCTTTTTGTTTTTGTGTGTGTTTTTGTTTTTGTGCGTATGTTTTTGTTTTGTGTGTGTTTATGTTTTTGTGGGTGTGTGTGCTTTTGTGGGTGTGTGTGTTTTTGTTTTTCTGTGTGTTTTTGTTTTTCTGTGTGTGTGTGTTTTTTGTTTTTGTGTGTGTGTGTTTTTGTGTGTGTGTGTGTTTTTTGTTTTTTGCGTGTGTTTTTGTTTTTGTTTTTGTTTGTGTGTTTGTTTTTGTGTGTGTGTGTTTTTGTTTTTGTGCGTGTTTTTGTTTTTCTGTGTGTGTGTTTGTTTTTGTTTGTGTTTTTGTTTTTGTGTGTGCGTGTTTGTTTGTTTTTGTGTGTGTTTTTGTTTTTCTGTGTGTGTGTGTTTTGTTTTTGTGTATGTCTGTTTGTTTTTGTGTGTGTTTTTGTTTTTGTGCGTGTTTTTGTTTTTCTGTGTGTGTGTGTGTTTTTTTGTGTGTGTCTTTTTGTGTGTGTTTGTGTTTTTGTTTTTGTGTGTGTTTTTGTTTTTGTGTGTGTGTTTGTTTTTGTGTTTGTTTTTGTTTTTGTGTGTGTTTTTGTTTTTCTGTGCGTGTGTGTTTTTATTTTTGTGTGTGTTTTTGTTTTTGTGTGTGTGTTTGTTTTTGTGTGTGTGTGTTTTTGTGTGTGTTTGTGTTTTTTCTTTTTGTGTGTGTGTGTGTTTGAGCTTTTGTTTTTGTGTGTGTTTTTGTTTTTCTGTGCGTGTGTGTTTTTGTTTTTGTGTGTGTTTTTGTTTTTCTGTGTGTGTGTTTTTTGTTTTTGTGTGTGTTTTTGTTTTTGTGCATTTGTTTTTGTTTTTGTGTGTGTTTATGTTTTTGTGGGTGTGTGTTTTTTTGTGTATGTTTTTGTATTTCTGTGTGTGTGTGTTTTTTGTTTTTGTGTGTGTTTTTGTTTTTGTGTGTGTGTGTTTGTTTTTGTGTGTGTGTGGTTTTGTTTTTGTGTGTGTGTTTGTGGGTGTGTGTTTGTTTTTGTGTGTGTTTGTTTTTGTTGTTGTGTGTGTTTTAGTTTTTGTGTGTGTGGTTTTGTTTTTGCGTGTGTTTTTGTTTTTGTGTGTGTTTTTGTTTTTGTGCGTGTCAGTTTTTTGTTTTTGTGTGTGTGTCTTTTTGTGTGTGTGTGTGTTTTTTGTTTTTGTGTGTGTATTTGTTTTTGTGTGTGTGTTTGTTTTTGTGTGTGTTTTTGTTTTTGTGTTTGTTTGTTTGAGCTTTTGTTTTTGTGTGTGTTTTAGTTTTTGTGTGTTTTTTTGTTTTCGTGTGTGTTTTCGTTTTTCTGTGTGTGTGTGTGTTTTTGTTTTTGTGTGTGTTTTTCTTTTTGTGTGTGTGTTTGTGTTTTTGTTTTTGTGTGTGTTTTTGTGTTTGTTTTTGTTTTTTTGTGTGTGTGTGTTTGTTTTTGTGTGTGTGTGTTTGTGTTTTGTGTGTTGTGTTTGTTTTTGTGTGTTTGTTTTTGTGTGTGTTTGTGTTTTTTCTTTTTGTGTGTGTTTTAGTTTGTGTGTGTGTGGTTTTGTTTTTGTGTGTGTGTTTGTTTTGTGTGTGTGTGTTTGAGCTTTTGTTTTTGTGTGTGTATTTGTTTTTCTGTGCGTGTGTATTTTTGTTTTTGTGTGTGTTTTTCTTTTTCTGTGTGTATGTTTTTTGTTTTTGTGTGTGTTTTTGTTTTTGTGCGTATGTTTTTGTTTTTGTGTGTGTTTATGTTTTTGTGGGTGTGTGTTTGAGCTTTTGTTTTTGTGTGTGTTTATGTTTTTGTGTGTGTTTTTGTGTGTGTGTGTTTGAGCTTTTGTTTTTGTGTGTGTTTTTGTTTTTGAGTGTGTGTGTGTGTGTTTTTGTTTTTGTGTGTGTGTTTTTGTTTTTGCGTGTTTGTTTTTGTGTGTGTTTTAGTTTTTGTGTGTGTTTTTGTTTTTGTGTATGTTTTTGTTTTTCTGTGTGTGTGTTTTTTGTTTTTGTGTGTGTTTTTCTTTTTGTGCGTTTGTTTTTGTTTTTGTGTGTGTTTATGTTTTTGTGGGTGTGTTTTTTTTTGTGAATGTTTTTGTTTTTCTGTGTGTGTGTTTTTTGTTTTTGTGTGTTTTGTTTTTGTGTGTGTGTTTTTGTTTTTCTGTGTGTGTGTTTGTTTTTGTGCGTGTGTTTGTTTTTGTGTGTGTTTTTGTTTTGTGTGTGTGTTTGTTTTTGTGTGTGTGTTTTTGTGTGTGTTTGTGTTTTTTCATTTTGTGTGTGTATTTGTTTTTGTGTGTGTGTTTGTTTTTCTGTGTGTGTGTTTTTCTGTGTGTGTGTTTTTGTGTGTGTTTGTGTTTTTTCTTTTTGTGTGTGTGTGTGTTTGAGCTTTTGTTTTTGTGTGTGTTTTTGTTTTTCTGTGTGTGTGTTTTTGTTTTTGTGTGTGTGTTTGAGCTTTTGTTTTTGTGTGTGTTTTTTGTTTTTTGCGTGTGTTTTTGTTTTGTGTGTGTGTTTGTTTTTGTGTGTGTGTGTTTTTTGTTTCTGTGTGTGTTTTTGTTTTTGTGTGTGTGTGTTTGTTTTTGTGTGTGTGTTTGTTTTTGTGTGTGTGTTTTTGTGTGTGTTTGTGTTTTTTCATTTTGTGTGTGTATTTGTTTTTGTGTGTGTGTTTGTTTTTCTGTGTTTGTGTTTATGTTTTTGTGTGTTTTTGTTTTTGTGTGTGTGTTTTTTGTTTTTGTGTGTGTATTTGTTTTTGTGTGTGTTTTTGTTTTTGTGTGTGTGTTTGTGCTTTTGTTTTTGTGTGTGTTTTTGTTTTTCTGTGTGTGTGTTCTTGTTTTTGTGTGTGTTTTTGTTTTTCTGTGTGTGTGTTTTTTGTTTTTGTGTGTGTTTTTGTTTTTGTGCATTTGTTTTTGTTTTTGTGTGTGTTTATGTTTTTGTGGGTGTGTGTTTTTTTGTGTATGTTTTTGTATTTCTGTGTGTGTGTGTTTTTTGTTTTTGTGTGTGTTTTTGTTTTTGTGTGTGTGTGTTTGTTTTTGTGTGTGTGTGGTTTTGTTTTTGTGTGTGTGTTTGTGGGTGTGTGTTTGTTTTTGTGTGTGTTTGTTTTTGTTGTTGTGTGTGTTTTAGTTTTTGTGTGTGTGGTTTTGTTTTTGCGTGTGTTTTTGTTTTTGTGTGTGTTTTTGTTTTTGTGCGTGTCTGTTTTTTGTTTTTGTGTGTGTGTCTTTTTGTGTGTGTGTGTGTTTTTTGTTTTTGTGTGTGTATTTGTTTTTGTGTGTGTGTTTGTTTTTGTGTGTGTTTTTGTTTTTGTGTTTGTTTGTTTGAGCTTTTGTTTTTGTGTGTGTTTTAGTTTTTGTGTGTTTTTTTGTTTTCGTGTGTGTTTTCGTTTTTCTGTGTGTGTGTGTGTTTTTGTTTTTGTGTGTGTTTTTCTTTTTGTGTGTGTGTTTGTGTTTTTGTTTTTGTGTGTGTTTTTGTGTTTGTTTTTGTTTTTTTGTGTGTGTGTGTTTGTTTTTGTGTGTGTGTGTTTGTGTTTTGTGTGTTGTGTTTGTTTTTGTGTGTTTGTTTTTGTGTGTGTTCGTGTTTTTTCTTTTTGTGTGTGTTTTAGTTTGTGTGTGTGTGGTTTTGTTTTTGTGTGTGTGTTTGTTTTGTGTGTGTGTGTTTGAGCTTTTGTTTTTGTGTGTGTATTTGTTTTTCTGTGCGTGTGTATTTTTGTTTTTGTGTGTGTTTTTCTTTTTCTGTGTGTATGTTTTTTGTTTTTGTGTGTGTTTTTGTTTTTGTGCGTATGTTTTTGTTTTTGTGTGTGTTTATGTTTTTGTGTGTGTGTGTTTGAGCTTTTGTTTTTGTGTGTGTTTATGTTTTTGTGTGTGTTTTTGTGTGTGTGTGTTTGAGCTTTTGTTTTTGTGTGTGTTTTTGATTTTGAGTGTGTGTGTGTGTGTTTTTGTTTTTGTGTGTGTGTTTTTGTTTTTGCGTGTTTGTTTTTGTGTGTGTTTTAGTTTTTGTGTGTGTTTTTGTTTTTGTGTATGTTTTTGTTTTTCTGTGTGTGTGTTTTTTGTTTTTGTGTGTGTTTTTCTTTTTGTGCGTTTGTTTTTGTTTTTGTGTGTGTTTATGTTTTTGTGGGTGTGTTTTTTTTGTGAATGTTTTTGTTTTTCTGTGTGTGTGTTTTTTGTTTTTGTGTGTTTTGTTTTTGTGTGTGTGTTTTTGTTTTTCTGTGTGTGTGTTTGTTTTTGTGCGTGTGTTTGTTTTTGTGTGTGTTTTTGTTTTGTGTGTGTGTTTGTTTTTGTGTGTGTGTTTTTCTGTGTGTTTGTGTTTTTTCATTTTGTGTGTGTATTTGTTTTTGTGTGTGTGTTTGTTTTTCTGTGTGTGTGTTTTTGTGTGTGTGTGTTTTTGTGTGTGTTTGTGTTTTTTCTTTTTGTGTGTGTGTGTGTTTGAGCTTTTGTTTTTGTGTGTGTTTTTGTTTTTCTGTGTGTGTGTTTTTGTTTTTGTGTGTGTGTTTGAGCTTTTGTTTTTGTGTGTGTTTTTTGTTTTTTGCGTGTGTTTTTGTTTTGTGTGTGTGTTTGTTTTTGTGTGTGTGTGTTTTTTTGTTTCTGTGTGTGTTTTTGTTTTTGTGTGTGTGTGTTTGTTTTTGTGTGTGTGTTTGTTTTTGTGTGTGTGTTTTTGTGTGTGTTTGTGTTTTTTCATTTTGTGTGTGTATTTGTTTTTGTGTGTGTGTTTGTTTTTCTGTGTGTGTGTTTTTGTTTTTGTGTGTTTTTGTTTTTGTGTGTGTGTTTTTTGTTTTTGTGTGTGTATTTGTTTTTGTGTGTGTTTTTGTTTTTGTGTGTGTGTTTGAGCTTTTGTTTTTGTGTGTGTTTTTGTTTTTCTGTGCGTGTGTGTTTTTGTTTTTGTGTGTGTTTATGTTTTTGTGGGTGTGTGTGCTTTTGTGGGTGTGTGTGTTTTTGTTTTTGTGTGTGTTTTTGTTTTTCTGTGTGTGTGTGTTTTTTGTTTTTGTGTGTGTGTGTTTTTGTGTGTGTGTGTTTTTTTTGTTTTTTGCGTGTGTTTTTGTTTTTGTTTATGTTTGTGTTTTTGTTTTTCTGTGTGTCTGTTTGTTTTTGTGTGTTTGTTTTTGTTTTTGTGTGTGTTTTTTGTTTTTGTGTGTGTATTTATTTTTGTGTGTGTTTTTGTGTGTGTTTGTTTTTGTGTGTTTTTGTTTTTGTGTGTGTGTGTTTATGTTTTTGTGTGTTTTTGTTTTTGTGTGTGTGTTTTTTGTTTTTGTGTGTGTATTTGTTTTTGTGTGTGTTTTTGTTTTTGTGTGTGTGTTTGAGCTTTTGTTTTTGTGTGTGTTTTTGTTTTTCTGTGTGTGTGTTTTTGTTTTTGTGCGTATGTTTTTGTTTTGTGTGTGTTTATGTTTTTGTGGGTGTGTGTGCTTTTGTGGGTGTGTGTGTTTTTGTTTTTGTGTGTGTTTTTGTTTTTCTGTGTGTGTGTGTTTTTTGTTTTTGTGTGTGTGTGTTTTTGTGTGTGTGTGTGTTTTTTGTTTTTTGCGTGTGTTTTTGTTTTTGTTTTTGTTTGTGTGTTTGTTTTTGTGTGTGTGTGTTTTTGTTTTTGTGCGTGTTTTTGTTTTTCTGTGTGTGTGTTTGTTTTTGTTTGTGTTTTTGTTTTTGTGTGTGCGTGTTTGTTTGTTTTTGTGTGTGTTTTTGTTTTTCTGTGTGTGTGTGTTTTGTTTTTGTGTATGTCTGTTTGTTTTTGTGTGTGTTTTTGTTTTTGTGCGTGTTTTTGTATTTCTGTGTGTGTGTGTTTTTTTTTTGTGTGTGTCTTTTTGTGTGTGTTTGTGTTTTTGTTTTTGTGTGTTTTTGTTTTTGTGTGTGTGTTTGGTTTTGTGTTTGTTTTTGTTTTTGTGTGTGTTTTTGTTTTTCTGTGCGTGTGTGTTTTTATTTTTGTGTGTGTTTTTGTTTTTGTGTGTGTGTTTGTTTTTGTGTGTGTGTGTTTTTTGTTTTTGTGTGTGTTTTTGTTTTTTGTGTGTGTTTATGTTTTTGTGGGTTTGTGTTTTTTTGTGTATGTTTTTGTATTTCTGTGTGTGTGTGTTTTTTGTTTTTGTGTGTGTTTTTGTTTTTGTGTGTGTGTGTTTGTTTTTGTGTGTGTGTGGTTTTGTTTTTGTGTGTGTGTTTGTGGGTGTGTGTTTGTTTTTGTGTGTGTTTGTTTTTGTTGTTGTGTGTGTTTTAGTTTTTGTGTGTGTGGTTTTGTTTTTGCGTGTGTTTTTGTTTTTGTGTGTGTTTTTGTTTTTGTGCGTGTGTGTTTTTTGTTTTTGTGTGTGTGTCTTTTTGTGTGTGTGTGTGTTTTTTGTATTTGTGTCTGTATTTGTTTTTGTGTGTGTTTTTGTTTTTGAGTGTGTGTGGGGGGTTTTGTTTTTGTGTGCGTGTTTTTGTGTTTGTTTTTGTTTTTTTGTGTGTGTGTGTTTTTGTTTTTGTGTGTGTTTTTGTTTTTCTGTGTGTGTGTTTTTGTTTTTGTGTGTGTTTTTGTTTTTGTGTGTGTTTTTGTTTTTCTGTGTGTGTGTGTTTTGTTTTTGTGTATGTCTGTTTGATTTTGTGTGTGTTTTTGTTTCTGTGCGTGTTTTTGTTTTTCTGTGTGTGTGTTTTTGTTTTTGTGTGTGTGTTTGTTTTTGTGTTTGTTTTTGTTTTTTTGTGTGTGTGTGTGTTTGAGCTTTTGTTTTTGTGTGTGTTTTTGTTTTTCTGTATGTGTGTTTTTGTTTTTGTGTGTGTGTTTGTTTTTGTCTGTGTTTTTGTTTTGTGTGTGTGTTTGTTTTTGTGTGTGTGTTTTTGTGTGTGTTTGTGTTTTTTCATTTTGTGTGTGTATTTGTTTTTGTGTGTGTGTTTGTTTTTCTGTGTGTGTGTTTTTGTTTTTGTGTGTTTTTGTTTGTGTGTGTGTGTTTTTTGTTTTTGTGTGTATATTTGTTTTTGTGTGTGGTTTTGTTTTTGTGTGTGTTTGTTGTTGTGTGTTTTTGTTTTTGTGTCTGTGTTTTTATTTTTGTGTGTGTGTATTTGTTTTTGTGTGTGTGTTTGTTTTTGTGTGTGTTTTTGTGTGTGTTTGTGTTTTTTCCTTTTGTGTGTGTATTTGTTTTTGTGTGTGTGTTTGTTTTTGTGTGTGTTTTTGTTTTTGTGTGTGTGTGTGTTTGAACTTTTGTTTTTGTGTGTGTTTTTGTTTTTCTGTGTGTGTGTTTTTTGTTTCTGTGTGTGTTTTTGTTTTCGTGTGTGTGTGTTTGTTTTTGTGTGTGTGTGTTTGTGTTTTGTGTGTTGTGTTTGTTTTTGTGTGTTTGTTTTTGTGTGTGTTTGTGTTTTTTCTTTTTGTGTGTGTTTTAGTTTGTGTGTGTGTGGTTTTGTTTTTGTGTGTGTGTTTGTTTTGTGTGTGTGTGTTTGAGCTTTTGTTTTTGTGTGTGTATTTGTTTTTCTGTGCGTGTGTATTTTTGTTTTTGTGTGTGTTTTTCTTTTTCTGTGTGTATGTTTTTTGTTTTTGTGTGTGTTTTTGTTTTTGTGCGTATGTTTTTGTTTTTGTGTGTGTTTATGTTTTTGTGGGTGTGTGTTTGAGCTTTTGTTTTTGTGTGTGTTTATGTTTTTGTGTGTGTTTTTGTTTTTGTGTGTGTGTGTTTGAGCTTTTGTTTTTGTGTGTGTTTTTGTTTTTGAGTGTGTGTGTGTGTGTTTTTGTTTTTGTGTGTGTGTTTTTGTTTTTGCGTGTTTGTTTTTGTGTGTGTTTTAGTTTTTGTGTGTTTTTTTGTTTTCGTGTGTGTTTTCGTTTTTCTGTGTGCTGTGTTTTTGTTTTTGTGTGTGTGTATGTTTTTGTGTGTGTTTTTGTTTTTGTGTGTGTTTTTGTTTTTCTGTGTGTGTGTGTTTTTTGTTTTTGTGTGTGTGTGTTTTTGTGTGTGTGTGTTTTTTGTTTTTGTGTGTGTATTTGTTTTTGTGTGTGTGTTTGTTTTTGTGTGTGTTTCTGTTTTTGTGTGTGTGTGTTTGAGCTTTTGTTTTTGTGTGTTTTTTTGTTTTTCTGTGCGTATGTGTTTTTGTTTTTGTGTATGTTTTTGTTTTTCTGTGTGTGTGTTTTTTGTTTTTGTGTGTGTTTTTCTTTTTGTGCGTTTGTTTTTGTTTGTGTGTGTGTTTATGTTTTTGTGGGTGTGTTTTTTTTTGTGAATGTTTTTGTTTTTCTGTGTGTGTGTGTTTTTTGTTTTTGTGTGTTTTGTTTTTGTGTGTGTGTTTTTGTTTTTCTGTGTGTGTGTTTGTTTTTGTGCGTGTGTTTGTTTTTGTGTGTGTTTTTGTTTTGTGTGTGTGTTTGTTTTTGTGTGTGTGTTTTTGTGTGTGTTTGTGTTTTTTCATTTTGTGTGTGTATTTGTTTTTGTGTGTGTGTTTGTTTTTCTGTGTGTGTGTTTTTGTTTTTGTGTGTTTTTGTGTTTTTTCATTTTGTGTGTGTATTTGTTTTTGTGTGTGTGTTTGTTTTTCTGTGTGTGTGTTTTTGTTTTTGTGTGTTTTTGTGTGTGTGTTTTTTGTTTTTGTGTGTGTATTTCTTTTTGTGTGTGTTTTTGTTTTTCTGTGTGTGTGTTTTTTGTTTTTGTGTGTGTTTTTCTTTTTGTGCGTTTGTTTTTGTTTTTGTGTGTGTTTTAGTTTTTGTGTGTGTGTGTTTGTTTTTGTGCGTGTGTTTGTTTTTGTGTGTGTTTTTGTTTTGTGTGTGTGTTTGTTTTTGTGTGTGTGTTTTTGTGTGTGTGTGTTTGTTATTGTGCGTGTGTTTGTTTTTGTGTGTGTTTTTGTTTTGTGTGTGTGTTTGTTTTTGTGTGTGTGTTTTTGTGTGTGTTTGTGTTTTTTCATTTTGTGTGTGTATTTGTTTTTGTGTGTGTGTTTGTTTTTCTGTGCGTGTGTGTTTTTGTTTTTGTGTGTGTTTTTGTTTTTCTGTGTGTGTGGTTTTGTGTGTGTGTGTGTTTTTTGTTTTTTGCGTGTGTTTTTGTTTTTGTTTATTTTTGTGTCTTTGTTTTTGTGTGTGTTTTTGTTTTTGAGTGTTTGTGGGGGGTTTTGTTTTTGTGTGTGTGTTTTTGTTTTTGTGTGTGTTTTAGTTTTTGTGTGTTTTTTTGTTTTCGTGTGTGTTTTCGTTTTTCTGTGTGTGTGTTTTTGTTTTTGTGTGTGTTTTTGTTTTTGTGTGTGTGTTTGTGTTTTTGTTTTTGTGTGTGTTTTTGTGTTTGTTTTTGTTTTTTTGTGTGTGTGTGTTTTTGTTTTTGTGCGTGTTTTTGTTTTTCTGTGTGTGTGTTTTTGTTTTTGTGTGTGTGTCTTTTTGTGTGTGTGTGTTTTTTGTTTTTGTGTGTGTTTTAGTTGTTATGTGTTTTTTTGTTTTCGTGTGTGTTTTCGTTTTTCTGTGTGTGTGTTTTTGTTTTTGTGTGTGTTTTTGTTTTTGTGTGTGTGTTTGTGTTTTTGTTTTTGTGTGTGTTTTTGTGTTTGTTTTTGTTTTTTTGTGTGTTTGAGCTTTTGTTTTTGTGTGTGTTTTTGTTTTTCTGTGCGTGTGTGTTTTGTTTTTGTGTGTGTTTTTGTTTTTGTGTGTGTGTGTTTTTGTGTGTGTTTGTGTTTTTTCTTTTTGTGTGTGTGTGTGTTTGAGCTTTTGTTTTTGTGTGTGTTTTTGTTTTTCTGTGTTTGTGTTTTTGTTTTTGTGTGTGTGTTTGAGCTTTTGTTTTTGTTTTTTTTTTTGTTTTTTGCGTGTGTTTTTGTTTTTGTGTGTGTGTGTTTTTTGTTTCTGTGTGTGTTTTTGTTTTTGTGTGTGTGTGTTTGTTTTTGTGTGTGTGTTTGTTTTTGTGTGTGTGTTTTTGTGTGTGTTTGTGTTTTTTCATTTTGTGTGTGTATTTGTTTTTGTGTGTGTGTTTGTTTTTCTGTGTGTGTGTTTTTGTTTTTGTGTGTTTTTGTTTTTGTGTGTGTGTTTTTTGTTTTTGTGTGTGTATTTGTTTTTGTGTGTGTTTTTGTTTTTGTGTGTGTGTTTGAGCTTTTGTTTTTGTGTGTGTTTTTGTTTTTCTGTGTGTGTGTTTTTTGTTTTTGTGTGTCTTTTTGTTTTTGTGTGTGTTTTTGTTTTTGTGCGTATGTTTTTGTTTTGTGTGTGTTTATGTTTTTGTGGGTGTGTGTGCTTTTGTGGGTGTGTGTGTTTTTGTTTTTGTGTGTGTTTTTGTTTTTCTGTGTGTGTGTGTTTTTTGTTTTTGTGTGTGTGTGTTTTTGTGTGTGTGTGTGTTTTTTGTTTTTTGCGTGTGTTTTTGTTTTTGTTTTTGTTTGTGTGTTTGTTTTTGTGTGTGTGTGTTTTTGTTTTTGTGCGTGTTTTTGTTTTTCTGTGTGTGTGTTTGTTTTTGTTTGTGTTTTTGTTTTTGTGTGTGCGTGTTTGTTTGTTTTTGTGTGTGTTTTTGTTTTTCTGTGTGTGTGTGTTTTGTTTTTGTGTATGTCTGTTTGTTTTTGTGTGTGTTTTTGTTTTTGTGCGTGTTTTTGTATTTCTGTGTGTGTGTGTTTTTTTTTGTGTGTGTCTTTTTGTGTTTTTTTTTGTTTTTGTGTGTTTTTGTTTTTGTGTGTGTGTTTGTTTTTGTGTTTGTTTTTGTTTTTGTGTGTGTTTTTGTTTTTCTGTGCGTGTGTGTTTTTATTTTTGTGTGTGTTTTTGTTTTTGTGTGTGTGTGTTTTTGTGTGTGTTTGTGTTTTTTCTTTGTGTGTGTGTGTGTTTGAGCTTTTGTTTTTGTGTGTGTTTTTGTTTTTCTGTGTGTGTGTTTTTTGTTTTTGTGTGTGTTTTTGTTTTTGTGTATTTGTTTTTGTTTTTGTGTGTGTTTATGTTTTTGTGGGTGTGTGTTTTTTTTGTATGTTTTTGTATTTCTGTGTGTGTGTGTTTTTTGTTTTTGTGTGTGTTTTTGTTTTTCTGTGTGTGTGTTTGTTTTTGTGTGTGTGTGGTTTTGTTTTTGTGTGTGTGTTTGTGGGTGTGTGTTTGTTTTTGTGTGTGTTTGTTTTTGTTGTTGTGTGTGTTTTAGTTTTTGTGTGTGTGGTTTTGTTTTTGCGTGTGTTTTTGTTTTTGTGTGTGTTTTTGTTTTTGTGCGTGTGTGTTTTTTGTTTTTGTGTGTGTGTTTGTTTTTGTGTGTGTTTTTGTTTTTGTGTTTGTTTGTTTGAGCTTTTGTTTTTGTGTGTGTTTTTGTTTTTCTGTGCGTGTGTTTTTGTTTTTGTTTGTGTGTTTTTGTTTTTGTGTGTGTTTTAGTTTTTGTGTGTTTTTTTGTTTTCGTGTGTGTTTTCGTTTTTGTGTTTGTTTTTGTTTTTTTGTGTGTGTGTGTGTTTGAGCTTTTGTTTTTGTGTGTGTTTTTGTTTTTCTGTGCGTGTGTGTTTTTGTTTTTGTGTGTGTTTTTGTTTTTGTGTGTGTGTGTTTTTGTGTGTGTTTGTGTTTTTTCTTTTTGTGTGTGTGTGTGTTTGAGCTTTTGATTTTGTGTGTGTGTGTTTTTGTTTTTCTGTGTGTTTTTGTTTTTCTGTGTGTGTGTTTTTTGTTTCTGTGTGTGTTTTTGTTTTTGTGTGTGTGTGTTTGTTTTTGTGCGTGTGTTTGTTTTTGTGTGTGTTTTTGTTTTGTGTGTGTGTTTTTTATTGTGTGTGTGTTTTTGTGTGTGTTTGTGTTTTTTCATTTTGTGTGTGTATTTGTTTTTGAGTGTGTGTTTGTTTTTTGCGTGTGTTTTTGTTTTGTGTGTGTGTTTGTTTTTGTGTGTGTGTGTTTTTTGTTTCTGTGTGTGTTTTTGTTTTTGTGTGTGTGTGTTTGTTTTTGTGTGTGTGTGGTTTTGTTTTTGTGTGTGTGTTTGTGGGTGTGTGTTTGTTTTTGTGTGTGTTTGTTTTTGTTGTTGTGTGTGTTTTAGTTTTTGTGTGTGTGGTTTTGTTTTTGCGTGTGTTTTTGTTTTTGTGTGTGTTTTTGTTTTTGTGCGTGTGTGTTTTTTGTTTTTGTGTGTGTGTCTTTTTGTGTGTGTGTGTGTTTTTGTTTTTGTGTGTGTATTTGTTTTTGTGTGTGTGTTTGTTTTTGTGTGTGTTTTTGTTTTTGTGTTTGTTTGTTTGAGCTTTTGTTTTTGTGTGTGTTTTTGTTTTTCTGTGCGTGTGTTTTTGTTTTTGTTTGAGTGTTTTTGTTTTTGTGTGTGTTTTAGTTTTTGTGTGTTTTTTTGTTTTCGTGTGTGTTTTCGTTTTTGTGTTTGTTTTTGTTTTTTAGTGTGTGTGTGTGTTTGAGCTTTTGTTTTTGTGTGTGTTTTTGTTTTTCTGTGCGTGTGTGTTTTTGTTTTTGTGTGTGTTTTTGTTTTTGTGTGTGTGTGTTTGTTTTTGTGTGTGTGTCTTTTTGTGTGAGTGTGTGTGTTTTTTGTTTTTGTGTGTGTGTGTTTTTGTGTGTGTTTGTGTTTTTTCTTTTTGTGTGTGTGTGTGTTTGAGCTTTTGATTTTTTGTGTGTGTGTTTTTGTTTTTGTGTGTGTTTTTGTTTTTCTGTGTGTGTGTTTTTTGTTTCTGTGTGTGTTTTTGTTTTTGTGTGTGTGTGTTTGTTTTTGTGCGTGTGTTTGTTTTTCTGTGTGTGTGTTTTTGTTTTTGTGTGTTTTTGTTTTTGTGTGTGTGTTTTTTGTTTTTGTGTGTGTATTTGTTTTTGTGTGTGTGTTTGTTTTTCTGTGTGTGTGTTTTTGTTTTTGTGTGTTTTTGTTTTTGTGTGTGTGTTTTTTGTTTTTGTGTGTGTATTTGTTTTTGTGTGTGTTTTTGTTTTTGTGTGTGTGTTTGAGCTTTTGTTTTTGTGTGTGTTTTTGTTTTTCTGTGCGCGTGTGTTTTTGTTTTTGTGTGTGTGTGTGTTTTTTGTTTTTTGCGTGTGTTTTTGTTTTTGTTTTTGTTTGTGTTTTTGTTTTTCTGTGTGTCTGTTTGTTTTTGTGTGTTTGTTTTTGTTTTTGTGTGTGTTTTTTGTTTTTGTGTGTGTATTTGTTTTTGTGTGTGTTTTTGTGTGTGTTTGTTTTTGTGTGTGTGTTTGTTTTTGTGTGTGTGTGTTTTTGTTTTTGTGTGTGTTTTTGTTTTTGTGTTTGTTTTTGTTTTTGTGTGTGTGTGTGTTTGAGCTTTTGTTTTTGTGTGTGTGTTTGTTTTTGTGTGTGTGTGTTTTTGTGTGTGTTTGTGTTTTTTCTTTTTGTGTGTGTGTGTGTTTGAGCTTTTGTTTTTGTGTGTGTGTGTTTTTGTTTTTGTGTGTGTTTTTGTTTTTCTGTGTGTGTGTTTTTTGTTTCTGTGTGTGTTTTTGTTTTTGTGTGTGTGTGTTTGTTTTTGTGCGTGTGTTTGTTTTTGTGTGTGTTTTTGTTTTGTGTGTGTGTTTGTTTTTGTGTGTGTGTGTGTTTGAGCTTTTGTTTTTGTGTGTGTGTTTGTTTTTGTGTGTGTGTGTTTTTGTGTGTGTTTGTGTTTTTTCTTTTTGTGTGTGTGTGTGTTTGAGCTTTTGTTTTTGTGTGTGTGTGTTTTTGTTTTTGTGTGTGTTTTTGTTTTTCTGTGTGTGTGTTTTTTGTTTCTGTGTGTGTTTTTGTTTTTGTGTGTGTGTGTTTGTTTTTGTGCGTGTGTTTGTTTTTGTGTGTGTTTTTGTTTTGTGTGTGTGTTTGTTTTTGTGTGTGTGTTTTTGTGTGTGTTTGTGTTTTTGTGTGTGTGTTTGAGCTTTTGTTTTTGTGTGTGTTTTTGTTTTTCTGTGCGTGTGTGTTTTTGTTTTTGTGTGTGTTTTTGTTTTTCTGTGTGTGTGTTTTTTGTTTTTGTGTGTCTTTTTGTTTTTGTGTGTGTTTTTGTTTTTGTGCGTATGTTTTTGTTTTTCTGTGTGTGTGTGTGTTTTGTTTTTGTGTGTGTGTGTTTTTGTGTGTGTGTGGGTTTTTGTTTTTGTGTGTGTTTTTGTTTTTCTGTGTGTGTGTTTTTTGTTTCTGTGTGTGTTTTTGTTTTTGTGTGTGTTTTTGTTTTGTGTGTGTGTTTGTTTTTGTGTGTGTGTTTTTGTGTGTGTTTGTGTTTTTTCATTTTGTGTGTGTATTTGTTTTTGTGTGTGTGTTTGTTTTTCTGTGTGTGTGTTTTTGTTTTTGTGTGTTTTTGTTTTTGTGTGTGTGTTTGTTTTTGTGTGTGTGTGTTTTTGTGTGTGTTTGTGTTTTTTATTTTTGTGTGTGTGTGATTGTGTTTTGTTTTTGTGTGTTTTTGTGTGTGTGTTTGTGTTTTGTTTTTGTGTGTTTTTGTGTGTGTGTTTATGTTTTTGTGGGTGTGTGTTTGTTTTTGTGTGTCTTTGTTTTTGTTGTTCTGTGTGTTTTAGTTTTTGTGTGTGTGGTTTTGTTTTTGCGTGTGTTTCTGTTTTTGTTTTTGTGTGTGTTTTTGTTTTTGTGTGTGTTTGTTTTTGTGTGTGTGTGTTTGTTTTTGTGTGTGTTTTTGTTTTTCTGTGCGTGTGTGTTTTTTGTTTTTGTGTGTGTGTCTTTTTGTGTGTGTGTGTGTTTTTTGTTTTTGTGTGTGTATTTGTTTTTGTGAGTGTGTTTGTTTTTGTGTGTGTTTTTGTTTTTATGTGTGTTTGTTTGAGCTTTTGTTTTTGTGTGTGTTTTTTGTTTTTTGCGTGTGTTTTTGTTTTGTGTGTGTGTTTGTTTTTGTGTGTGTGTGTGTTTTTGTTTTTGTGTGTGTTTTTGTTTTTCTGTGTGTGTGTTTTTTGTTTCTGTGTGTGTTTTTGTTTTTGAGTGTGTGTTTGTGTTTTTGTTTTTGTGTGTGTGTTTTTGTTTTTGTGTGTGTTTTAATTTTTGTGTGTTTTTTTGTTTTCGTGTGTGTTTTCGTTTTTCTGTGTGTGTGTTTGTGTTTTTGTTTTTGTGTGTGTTTTTGTGTTTGTTTTTGTTTTTTTGTGTGTGTGTGTTTTTGTTTTTGTGTGTGTTTTTGTTTTTGAGTGTGTGTGTGTGTTTTTGTTTTTGTGTGTGTGTTTTTGCTTTTGTGTGTGTTTTAGTTTTTGTGTGTTTTTTTGTTTTCGTGTGTGTTTTCGTTTTTCTGTGTGTGTGTTTGTGTTTTTGTTTTTGTGTGTGTTTTTGTGTTTGTTTTTGTTTTTCTGTGTGTGTGTGTTTTTGTTTTTGTGTGTGTTTTTGTTTTTGTGCGTGTTTTTGTTTTTCTGTGCGTGTGTGTTTTTGTTTTTGTGTGTGTTTTTGTTTTTGTGTGTGTGTTTGTGTTTTTGTTTTTGTGTGTGTTTTTGTTTTTGTGTGTGTGTTTGTTTTTGTGTTTGTTTTTGTTTTTTTGTGTGTGTGTGTGTTTGAGCTTTTGTTTTTGTGTGTGTTTTTGTTTTTCTGTGCGTGTGTGTTTTTGTTTTTGTGTGTGTTTTTGTTTTTGTGCATTTGTTTTTGTTTTTGTGTGTGTTTATGTTTTTGTGGGTGTATGTTTTTTTGTGTATGTTTTTGTTTTTCTGTGTGTGTGTGTTTTGTTTCTGTGTGTGTTTTTGTTTTTGTGTGTGTGTGTTTGTTTTTGTGCGTGTGTTTGTTTTTGTGTGTGTTTTTGTTTTGTGTGTGTGTTTGTTTTTGTGTGTGTGTTTGTTTTTGTGTGTGTTTGTGTTTTTGTGTGTATTTGTGTTTTTTCTTTTTGTGTGTGTGTGTTTGAGCTTTTGTTTTTGTGTGTGTTTTTGTTTTTCTGTGTGTGTGTTTTTGTTTTCGTGTGAGTTTTTGTTTTTTTGTGTGTGTGTTTGAGCTTTCGTTTTTGTGTGTGTTTTTGTTTTTCTGTGCGTGTGTGTTTTTGTTTTTGTGTGTGTTTTTGTTTTTCTGTGTGTGTGTTTTTTGTTTTTGTGTGTGTTTTTGTTTTTGTGTGTGTGTGTTTGTTTTTGTGCGTGTGTTTGTTATTGTGTGTGTTTTTGTTTTGTGTGTGTGTTTGTTTTTGTGTGTGTGTTTTTGTGTGTGTTTGTGTTTTTTCATTTTGTGTGTGTATTTGTTTTTGTGTGTGTGTTTGTTTTTCTGTGTGTGTGTTTTTGTTTTTGTGTGTTTTTGTTTTTGTGTGTGTTTTTGTTTTTGTGTGTTTGTTTTTGTGTGTGTGTGTTTGTTTTTGTGTGTGGTTTTGTTTTTCTGTGCGTGTGTGTTTTTTGTTTTTGTGTGTGTGTCTTTTTGTGTGTGTGTGTGTTTTTTGTTTTTGTGTGTGCATTTGTTTTTGTGTGTGTGTTTGTTTTTGTGTGTGTTTTTGTTTTTATGTGTGTTTGTTTGAGCTTTTGTTTTTGTGTGTGTTTTTGTTTTTCTGTGCGTGTGTTTTTGTTTTTGTTTGTGTTTTTGTTTTTCTGTGTGTGTTTTTTGTTTTTGTGTGTGTTTTTGTGTGTGTGTGTTTGTTTTTATGTGTGTGTGGTTTTGTTTTTGTGTGTTTTTGTTTTTGTGTGTGTGTTTTTTTTGTTTTTGTGTATGTCTGTTTGTTTTTGTGTGTGGTTTTGTTTTTCTGTGCGTGTGTGTTTTTTGTTTTTGTGTGTGTGTCTTTTTGTGTGTGTGTGTGTTTTTTGTTTTTGTGTGTGTATTTGTTTTTGTGTGTGTTTTTGTTTTTATGTGTGTTTGTTTGAGCTTTTGTTTTTGTGTGTGTTTTTGTTTTTCTGTGCGTGTGTTTTTGTTTTTGTTTGTGTTTTTGTTTTTCTGTGTGTGTTTTTTGTTTTTGTGTGTGTTTTTGTTTTTCTGTGTGTGTGTTTTTTGTTTTTGTGTATGTCTGTTTGTTTTTGTGTGTGGTTTTGTTTTTCTGTGCGTGTGTGTTTTTTGTTTTTGTGTGTGTGTCTTTTTGTGTGTGTGTGTGTTTTTTGTTTTTGTGTGTGTATTTGTTTTTGTGTGTGTGTTTGTTTTTGTGTGTGTTTTTGTTTTTATGTGTGTGTGGTTTTGTTTTTGTGTGTTTTTGTTTTTGTGTGTGTGTTTTTATTTTTGTGTGTGTTTTTGTTTTTGAGTGTGTGTGTGTGTTTTTGTTTTTGTGTGTGTGTTTTTGTTTTTGTGTGTGTTTTAGTTTTTGTGTGTTTTTTTGTTTTCGTGTGTGTTTTCGTTTTTCTGTGTGTGTGTTTGTGTATTTGTTTTTGTGTGTGTTTTTGTGTTTGTTTTTGTTTTTTTGTGTGTGTGTGTTTTTGTTTTTGTGTGTCTTTTTGTTTTTCTGTGTGTGTGTGTTTTGTTTTTGTGTATGTCTGTTTCTTTTTGTGTGTGTTTTTGTTTTTGTGCGTGTTTTTGTTTTTCTGTGTGTGTGTGTTTTTGTTTTTGTGTGTGTGTTTGTTTTTGTGTGTGTGTGTTTTTGAGTGTGTTTGTGTTTTTTCTATTTGTGTGTGTGTGTTTGAGCTTTCGTTTTTGTGTGTGTTTTTGTTTTTCTGTGCGTGTGTTTTTGTTTTTGTGTGTGTTTTTGTTTTTCTGTGTGTGTGTTTTTTGTTTTTGTGTGTGTGTTTGTTTTTGTGTGTGTTTGTGTTTTTGTGTGTATTTGTGTTTTTTCTTTTTGTGTGTGTATTTGTTTTTGTGTGTGTTTTGTTTTTGTGTGTGTGTTTGAGCTTTTGTTTTTGTGTGTGTTTTTGTTTTTCTGTGCGTGTGTGTTTTTGTTTTTGTGTGTGTTTTTGTTTTTCTGTGTGTGTGTTTTTTGTTTTTGTGTGTCTTTTTGTTTTTGTGTGTGTTTTTGTTTTTGTGGGTGTGTGTGCTTTTTGTTTTTGTGTGTGTGTGTTTTTGTGTGTGTGTGTGTTTTTTGTTTTTTGCGTGTGTTTTTGTTTTTGTTTTTGTGTGTGTTTTTTGTTTTTGTGTGTGTATTTGTTTTTGTGTGTGTTTTTGTGTGTGTTTGTTTTTGTGTGTGTGTTTGTTTTTGTGTGTGTGTGTTTTTGTTTTTGTGTGTGTATTTGTTTTTGTGTGTGTTTGTTTTTGTGTGTGTTTTTGTTTTTCTGTGTGTGTGTTTGTTTTTGTTTGTGTTTTTGTTTTTGTGTGTGCGTGTTTGTTTGTTTTTGTGTGTGTTTTTGTTTTTCTGTGTGTGTGTGTTTTGTTTTTGTGTGTGTTTTTGTTTTTGTGTGTGTGTTTGTTTTTGTGTTTGTTTTTGTTTTTTTGTGTGTGTGTGTGTTTGAGCTTTTGTTTTTGTGTGTGTTTTTGTTTTTCTGTGCGTGTGTGTTTTTGTTTTTGTGTGTGTTTTTGTTTTTGAGTGTGTGTGTGTGTTTGAGCTTTCGTTTTTGTGTGTGTTTTTGTTTTTCTGTGCGTGTGTGTTTTTGTTTTTGTGTGTGTTTTTGTTTTTCTTTGTGTGTGTTTTTTGTTTTTGTGTGTGTTTTTGTTTTTGTGCATTTGTTTTTGTTTTTGTGTGTGTTTATGTTTTTGTGGGTGTGTGTTTTTTTGTGTATGTTTTTGTATTTCTGTGTGTGTGTGTTTTTTGTTTTTGTGTGTGTTTTTGTTTTTGTGTGTGTGTGTTTGTTTTTGTGTGTGTGTGGTTTTGTTTTTGTGTGTGTGTTTGTGTATTGTTTTTGTATGTGGTTTTGTTTTTGTGTGTGTGTTTGTGTTTTTGTGGGTGTGTGTTTGTTTTTGTGTGTGTTTTTGTTTTTGTTTTTGTGTGTGTTTTTGTTTTTGTGTGTGTTTGTTTTTGTGTGTGTGTGTTTGTTTTTGTGTGTGTTTTTGTTTTTCTGTGCGTGTGTGTTTTTTGTTTTTGTGTGTGTGTCTTTTTGTGTGTGTGTGTGTCTTTTTGTGTGTGTGTGTGTATTTGTTTTTGTGTGTGTATTTGTTTTTGTTTGTGTGTTTGTTTTTGTGTGTGTTTTTGTTTTTGTTTTTGTTTGTTTGAGCTTTTGTTTTTGTGTGTGTTTTTGTTTTTCTGTGCGTGTGTTTTTGTTTGTGTGTGTTTGTTTGTGTGTGTGTGTGGTTTTGTTTTTGTGTGTTTTTGTTTTTGTGTGTGTGTTTTTATTTTTGTGTGTGTTTTTGTTTTTGAGTGTGTGTGTGTGTTTTTGTTTTTGTGTGTGTGTTTTTGTTTTTGTGTGTGTTTTAGTTTTTGTGTGTTTTTTTGTTTTCGTGTGTGTTTTCGTTTTTCTGTGTGTGTGTGTTTTTGTTTTTGTGTGTGTTTTTCTTTTTGTGTGTGTGTTTGTGTTTTTGTTTTTGTGTGTGTTTTTGTGTTTGTTTTTGTTTTTTTGTGTGTGTGTGTTTTTGTTTTTGTGTGTGTTTTTGTTTTTCTGTGTGTGTGTTTTTTGTTTTTGTGTGTCTTTTTGTTTTTGTGTGTGTTTTTGTTTTTGTGCGTATGTTTTTGTTTTGTGTGTGTTTATGTTTTTGTGGGTGTGTGTGCTTTTGTGGGTGTGTGTGTTTTTGTTTTTGTGTGTGTTTTTGTTTTTCTGTGTGTGTGTGTTTTTTGTTTTTCTGTGTGTGTGTGTTTTTTGTTTTTGTGTGTGTGTGTTTTTGTGTGTGTGTGTGTTTTTTGTTTTTTGCGTGTGTTTTTGTTTTTGTTTTTGTTTGTGTGTTTGTTTTTGTGTGTGTGTGTTTTTGTTTTTGTGCGTGTTTTTGTTTTTCTGTGTGTGTGTTTGTTTTTGTTTGTGTTTTTGTTTTTGTGTGTGCGTGTTTGTTTGTTTTTGTGTGTGTTTTTGTTTTTCTGTGTGTGTGTGTTTTGTTTTTGTGTATGTCTGTTTGTTTTTGTGTGTGTTTTTGTTTTTGTGCGTGTTTTTGTTTTTCTGTGTGTGTGTGTTTTTTTTTGTGTGTGTCTTTTTGTGTGTGTTTGTGTTTTTGTTTTTGTGTGTGTTTTTGTTTTTGTGTGTGTGTTTGTTTTTGTGTTTGTTTTTGTTTTTGTGTGTGTTTTTGTTTTTCTGTGCGTGTGTGTTTTTATTTTTGTGTGTGTTTTTGTTTTTGTGTGTGTGTTTGTTTTTCTGTGTGTGTGTTTTTGTGTGTGTTTGTGTTTTTTCTTTTTGTGTGTGTGTGTGTTTGAGCTTTTGTTTTTGTGTGTGTTTTTGTTTTTCTGTGCGTGTGTGTTTTTGTTTTTGTGTGTGTTTTTGTTTTTGAGTGTGTGTGTGTGTTTGAGCTTTCGTTTTTGTGTGTGTTTTTGTTTTTCTGTGCGTGTGTGTTTTTGTTTTTGTGTGTGTGTGTTTGTTTTTGTGCGTGTGTTTGTTTTTGTGTGTGTTTTTGTTTTGTGTGTGTGTTTGTTTTTGTGTGTGTGTTTGTTTTTGTGTGTGTTTGTGTTTTTGTGTGTATTTGTGTTTTTTCTTTTTGTGTGTGTGTGTTTGAGCTTTTGTTTTTGTGTGTGTTTTTGTTTTTCTGTGTGTGTGTTTTTGTTTTCGTGTGAGTTTTTGTTTTTTTGTGTGTGTGTTTGAGCTTTCGTTTTTGTGTGTGTTTTTGTTTTTCTGTGCGTGTGTGTTTTTGTTTTTGTGTGTGTTTTTGTTTTTCTGTGTGTGTGTTTTTTGTTTTTGTGTGTGTTTTTGTTTTTGTGTGTGTGTGTTTGTTTTTGTGCGTGTGTTTGTTATTGTGTGTGTTTTTGTTTTGTGTGTGTGTTTGTTTTTGTGTGTGTGTTTTTGTGTGTGTTTGTGTTTTTGTGTGTGTGTTTGTTTTTCTGTGTGTGTGTTTTTGTTTTTGTGTGTTTTTGTTTTTGTGTGTGTTTTTGTTTTTGTGTGTTTGTTTTTGTGTGTGTGTGTTTGTTTTTGTGTGTGGTTTTGTTTTTCTGTGCGTGTGTGTTTTTTGTTTTTGTGTGTGTGTCTTTTTGTGTGTGTGTGTGTTTTTTGTTTTTGTGTGTGCATTTGTTTTTGTGTGTGTGTTTGTTTTTGTGTGTGTTTTTGTTTTTATGTGTGTTTGTTTGAGCTTTTGTTTTTGTGTGTGTTTTTGTTTTTCTGTGCGTGTGTTTTTGTTTTTGTTTGTGTTTTTGTTTTTCTGTGTGTGTTTTTTGTTTTTGTGTGTGTTTTTGTGTGTGTGTGTTTGTTTTTATGTGTGTGTGGTTTTGTTTTTGTGTGTTTTTGTTTTTGTGTGTGTGTTTTTTTTGTTTTTGTGTATGTCTGTTTGTTTTTGTGTGTGGTTTTGTTTTTCTGTGCGTGTGTGTTTTTTGTTTTTGTGTGTGTGTCTTTTTGTGTGTGTGTGTGTTTTTTGTTTTTGTGTGTGTATTTGTTTTTGTGTGTGTTTTTGTTTTTATGTGTGTTTGTTTGAGCTTTTGTTTTTGTGTGTGTTTTTGTTTTTCTGTGCGTGTGTTTTTGTTTTTGTTTGTGTTTTTGTTTTTCTGTGTGTGTTTTTTGTTTTTGTGTGTGTTTTTGTTTTTCTGTGTGTGTGTTTTTTGTTTTTGTGTATGTCTGTTTGTTTTTGTGTGTGGTTTTGTTTTTCTGTGCGTGTGTGTTTTTTGTTTTTGTGTGTGTGTCTTTTTGTGTGTGTGTGTGTTTTTTGTTTTTGTGTGTGTATTTGTTTTTGTGTGTTTGTTTGTTTTTGTGTGTGTTTTTGTTTTTATGTGTGTGTGGTTTTGTTTTTGTGTGTTTTTGTTTTTGTGTGTGTGTTTTTATTTTTGTGTGTGTTTTTGTTTTTGAGTGTGTGTGTGTGTTTTTGTTTTTGTGTGTGTGTTTTTGTTTTTGTGTGTGTTTTAGTTTTTGTGTGTTTTTTTTGTTTTCGTGTGTGTTTTCGTTTTTCTGTGTGTGTGTTTGTGTATTTGTTTTTGTGTGTGTTTTTGTGTTTGTTTTTGTTTTTTTGTGTGTGTGTGTTTTTGTTTTTGTGTGTCTTTTTGTTTTTCTGTGTGTGTGTGTTTTGTTTTTGTGTATGTCTGTTTCTTTTTGTGTGTGTTTTTGTTTTTGTGCGTGTTTTTGTTTTTCTGTGTGTGTGTGTTTTTGTTTTTGTGTGTGTGTTTGTTTTTGTGTGTGTGTGTTTTTGAGTGTGTTTGTGTTTTATCTATTTGTGTGTGTGTGTTTGAGCTTTCGTTTTTGTGTGTGTTTTTGTTTTTCTGTGCGTGTGTTTTTGTTTTTGTGTGTGTTTTTGTTTTTCTGTGTGTGTGTTTTTTGTTTTTGTGTGTGTGTTTGTTTTTGTGTGTGTTTGTGTTTTTGTGTGTATTTGTGTTTTTTCTTTTTGTGTGTGTATTTGTTTTTGTGTGTGTTTTGTTTTTGTGTGTGTGTTTGAGCTTTTGTTTTTGTGTGTGTTTTTGTTTTTCTGTGCGTGTGTGTTTTTGTTTTTGTGTGTGTTTTTGTTTTTCTGTGTGTGTGTTTTTTGTTTTTGTGTGTCTTTTTGTTTTTGTGTGTGTTTTTGTTTTTGTGGGTGTGTGTGCTTTTTGTTTTTGTGTGTGTGTGTTTTTGTGTGTGTGTGTGTTTTTTGTTTTTTGCGTGTGTTTTTGTTTTTGTTTTTGTGTGTGTTTTTTGTTTTTGTGTGTGTATTTGTTTTTGTGTGTGTTTTTGTGTGTGTTTGTTTTTGTGTGTGTGTTTGTTTTTGTGTGTGTGTGTTTTTGTTTTTGTGTGTGTATTTGTTTTTGTGTGTGTTTGTTTTTGTGTGTGTTTTTGTTTTTCTGTGTGTGTGTTTGTTTTTGTTTGTGTTTTTGTTTTTGTGTGTGCGTGTTTGTTTGTTTTTGTGTGTGTTTTTGTTTTTCTGTGTGTGTGTGTTTTGTTTTTGTGTGTGTTTTTGTTTTTGTGTGTGTGTTTGTTTTTGTGTTTGTTTTTGTTTTTTTGTGTGTGTGTGTGTTTGAGCTTTTGTTTTTGTGTGTGTTTTTGTTTTTCTGTGCGTGTGTGTTTTTGTTTTTGTGTGTGTTTTTGCTTTTGAGTGTGTGTGTGTGTTTGAGCTTTCGTTTTTGTGTGTGTTTTTGTTTTTCTGTGCGTGTGTGTTTTTGTTTTTGTGTGTGTTTTTGTTTTTCTTTGTGTGTGTTTTTTGTTTTTGTGTGTGTTTTTGTTTTTGTGCATTTGTTTTTGTTTTTGTGTGTGTTTATGTTTTTGTGGGTGTGTGTTTTTTTGTGTATGTTTTTGTATTTCTGTGTGTGTGTGTTTTTTGTTTTTGTGTGTGTTTTTGTTTTTGTGTGTGTGTGTTTGTTTTTGTGTGTGTGTGGTTTTGTTTTTGTGTGTGTGTTTGTGTATTGTTTTTGTATGTGGTTTTGTTTTTGTGTGTGTGTTTGTGTTTTTGTGGGTGTGTGTTTGTTTTTGTGTGTGTTTTTGTTTTTGTTTTTGTGTGTGTTTTTGTTTTTGTGTGTGTTTGTTTTTGTGTGTGTGTGTTTGTTTTTGTGTGTGTTTTTGTTTTTCTGTGCGTGTGTGTTTTTTGTTTTTGTGTGTGTGTCTTTTTGTGTGTGTGTGTGTCTTTTTGTGTGTGTGTGTGTATTTGTTTTTGTGTGTGTATTTGTTTTTGTTTGTGTGTTTGTTTTTGTGTGTGTTTTTGTTTTTGTGTTTGTTTGTTTGAGCTTTTGTTTTTGTGTGTGTTTTTGTTTTTCTGTGCGTGTGTTTTTGTTTGTGTGTGTTTGTTTGTGTGTGTGTGTGGTTTTGTTTTTGTGTGTTTTTGTTTTTGTGTGTGTGTTTTTATTTTTGTGTGTGTTTTTGTTTTTGAGTGTGTGTGTGTGTTTTTGTTTTTGTGTGTGTGTTTTTGTTTTTGTGTGTGTTTTAGTTTTTGTGTGTTTTTTTGTTTTCGTGTGTGTTTTCGTTTTTCTGTGTGTGTGTGTTTTTGTTTTTGTGTGTGTTTTTCTTTTTGTGTGTGTGTTTGTGTTTTTGTTTTTGTGTGTGTTTTTGTGTTTGTTTTTGTTTTTTTGTGTGTGTGTGTTTTTGTTTTTGTGTGTGTTTTTGTTTTTCTGTGTGTGTGTTTTTTGTTTTTGTGTGTCTTTTTGTTTTTGTGTGTGTTTTTGTTTTTGTGCGTATGTTTTTGTTTTGTGTGTGTTTATGTTTTTGTGGGTGTGTGTGCTTTTGTGGGTGTGTGTGTTTTTGTTTTTGTGTGTGTTTTTGTTTTTCTGTGTGTGTGTGTTTTTTGTTTTTGTGTGTGTGTGTTTTTGTGTGTGTGTGTGTTTTTTGTTTTTTGCGTGTGTTTTTGTTTTTGTTTTTGTTTGTGTGTTTGTTTTTGTGTGTGTGTGTTTTTGTTTTTGTGCGTGTTTTTGTTTTTCTGTGTGTGTGTTTGTTTTTGTTTGTGTTTTTGTTTTTGTGTGTGCGTGTTTGTTTGTTTTTGTGTGTGTTTTTGTTTTTCTGTGTGTGTGTGTTTTGTTTTTGTGTATGTCTGTTTGTTTTTGTGTGTGTTTTTGTTTTTGTGCGTGTTTTTGTTTTTCTGTGTGTGTGTGTTTTTTTTTGTGTGTGTCTTTTTGTGTGTGTTTGTGTTTTTGTTTTTGTGTGTGTTTTTGTTTTTGTGTGTGTGTTTGTTTTTGTGTTTGTTTTTGTTTTTGTGTGTGTTTTTGTTTTTCTGTGCGTGTGTGTTTTTATTTTTGTGTGTGTTTTTGTTTTTGTGTGTGTGTTTGTTTTTCTGTGTGTGTGTTTTTGTGTGTGTTTGTGTTTTTTCTTTTTGTGTGTGTGTGTGTTTGAGCTTTTGTTTTTGTGTGTGTTTTTGTTTTTCTGTGCGTGTGTGTTTTTGTTTTTGTGTGTGTTTTTGTTTTTGAGTGTGTGTGTGTGTTTGAGCTTTCGTTTTTGTGTGTGTTTTTGTTTTTCTGTGCGTGTGTGTTTTTGTTTTTGTGTGTGTTTTTGTTTTTCTTTGTGTGTGTTTTTTGTTTTTGTGTGTGTTTTTGTTTTTGTGCATTTGTTTTTGTTTTTGTGTGTGTTTATGTTTTTGTGGGTGTGTGTTTTTTTGTGTATGTTTTTGTATTTCTGTGTGTGTGTGTTTTTTGTTTTTGTGTGTGTTTTTGTTTTTGTGCATTTGTTTTTGTTTTTGTGTGTGTTTATGTTTTTGTGGGTGTGTGTTTTTTTGTGTATGTTTTTGTATTTCTGTGTGTGTGTGTTTGTGTTTTTGTGGGTGTGTGTTTGTTTTTGTGTGTGTTTGTTTTTGTTGTTGTGTGTGTTTTAGTTTTTGTGTGTGTGGTTTTGTTTGAGCTTTTGTTTTTGTGTGTGTTTTTGTTTTTCTGTGCGTGTGTTTTTGTTTTTGTTTTTGTTTTTCTGTGTGTGTTTTTTGTTTTTGTGTGTGTTTTTGTGTGTGTGTGTTTGTTTTTATGTGTGTGTGGTTTTGTTTTTGTGTGTGTGTTTTTATTTTTGTGTTTGTTTTTGTTTTTGAGTGTGTGTGTGTGTTTCTGTGCGTGTGTGTTTTTTGTTTTTGTGTGTGTGTCTTTTTGTGTGTGTGTGTGTCTTTTTGTGTGTGTGTGTGTATTTGTTTTTGTGTGTGTATTTGTTTTTGTTTGTGTGTTTGTTTTTGTGTGTGTTTTTGTTTTTGTGTTTGTTTGTTTGAGCTTTTGTTTTTGTGTGTGTTTTTGTTTTTCTGTGCGTGTGTTTTTGTTTGTGTGTGTTTTTCTGTGTGTGTGTTTTTTGTTTTTGTGTGTGTTTTTGTTTTTGTGCATTTGTTTTTGTTTTTGTGTGTGTTTATGTTTTTGTGGGTGTGTGTTTTTTTGTGTATGTTTTTGTATTTCTGTGTGTGTGTGTTTTTTGTTTTTGTGTGTGTTTTTATTTTTGTGTGTGTGTGTTTGTTTTTGTGTGTGTGTGGTTTTGTTTTTGTGTGTGTGTTTGTGGGTGTGTGTTTGTTTTTGTGTGTGTTTGTTTTTGTTGTTGTGTGTGTTTTAGTTTTTGTGTGTGTGGTTTTGTTTTTGCGTGTGTTTTTGTTTTTGTGTGTGTTTTTGTTTTTGTGCGTGTCTGTTTTTTGTTTTTGTGTGTGTGTCTTTTTGTGTGTGTGTGTGTTTTTTTTTTGTGTGTGTATTTGTTTTTGTGTGTGTGTTTGTTTTTGTGTGTGTTTTTGTTTTTGTGTTTGTTTGTTTGAGCTTTTGTTTTTGTGTGTGTTTTAGTTTTTGTGTGTTTTTTTGTTTTCGTGTGTGTTTTCGTTTTTCTGTGTGTGTGTGTGTTTTTGTTTTTGTGTGTGTTTTTCTTTTTGTGTGTGTGTTTGTGTTTTTGTTTTTGTGTGTGTTTTTGTGTTTGTTTTTGTTTTTTTGTGTGTGTGTGTTTTGTTTTTGTGTATGTCTGTTTGTTTTTGTGTGTGTGTTTGTTTTTCTGTGTGTGTGTTTTTTGTTTTTGTGTATGTCTGTTTGTTTTTTTGTGTGTGTGTGTTTTTGAGCTTTTGTTTTTGTGTGTGTTTTTGTTTTTCTGTGCGTGTGTGTTTTTGTTTTTGTGTGTGTTTTTGTTTTTGTGTGTGTGTGTTTGTTTTTGTGTGTGTGTCTTTTTGTGTGTGTGTGTGTTTTTTGTTTTTGTGTGTGTATTTGTTTTTGTGTGTGTGTTTGTTTTTGTGTGTGTTTTTGTTTTTATGTGTGTTTGTTTGAGCTTTTGTTTTTGTGTGTGTTTTTGTTTTTCTGTGCGTGTGTTTTTGTTTTTGTTTTTGTTTTTCTGTGTGTGTTTTTTGTTTTTGTGTGTGTTTTTGTGTGTGTGTGTTTGTTTTTATGTGTGTGTGGTTTTGTTTTTGTGTGTGTGTTTTTATTTTTGTGTTTGTTTTTGTTTTTGAGTGTGTGTGTGTGTTTTTGTTTTTGTGTGTGTGTTTTTGCTTTTGTGTGTGTTTTAGTTTTTGTGTGTGTTTTCGTTTTTCTGTGTGTGTGTTTGTGTTTTTGTTTTTGTGTGTGTTTTTGTGTTTGTTTTTGTTTTTCTGTGTGTGTGTGTTTTTGTTTTTGTGTGTGTTTTTGTTTTTGTGTGTGTTTTTGTTTTTGTGCGTGTTTTTGTTTTTCTGTGCGTGTGTGTTTTTGTTTTTGTGTGTGTTTTTGTTTTTGTGTGTGTGTTTGAGCTTTTGTTTTTGTGTGTGTTTTTGTTTTTCTGTGCGTGTGTGTTTTTGTTTTTGTGTGTGTTTTTGTTTTTGTGCATTTGTTTTTGTTTTTGTGTGTGTTTATGTTTTTGTGGGTGTATGTTTTTTTGTGTATGTTTTTGTTTTTCTGTGTGTGTGTGTTTTGTTTCTGTGTGTGTTTTTGTTTTTGTGTGTGTGTGTTTGTTTTTGTGCGTGTGTTTGTTTTTGTGTGTGTTTTTGTTTTGTGTGTGTGTTTGTTTTTGTGTGTGTGTTTGTTTTTGTGTGTGTTTGTGTTTTTGTGTGTATTTGTGTTTTTTCTTTTTGTGTGTGTGTGTTTGAGCTTTTGTTTTTGTGTGTGTTTTTGTTTTTCTGTGTGTGTGTTTTTGTTTTCGTGTGTGTTTTTGTTTTTTTGTGTGTGTGTTTGAGCTTTCGTTTTTGTGTGTGTTTTTGTTTTTCTGTGCGTGTGTGTTTTTGTTTTTGTGTGTGTTTTTGTTTTTCTGTGTGTGTGTTTTTTGTTTTTGTGTGTGTTTTTGTTTTTGTGCATTTGTTTTTGTTTTTGTGTGTGTTTATGCTTTTGTGGGTGTATGTTTTTTTGTGTATGTTTTTGTTTTTCTGTGTGTGTGTGTTTTGTTTCTGTGTGTGTTTTTGTTTTTGTGTGTGTGTGTTTGTTTTTGTGCGTGTGTTTGTTATTGTGTGTGTTTTTGTTTTGTGTGTGTGTTTGTTTTTGTGTGTGTGTTTTTGTGTGTGTTTGTGTTTTTTCATTTTGTGTGTATATTTGTTTTTGTGTGTGTGTTTGTTTTTCTGTGTGTGTGTTTTTGTTTTTGTGTGTTTTTGTTTTTGTGTGTGTTTTTGTTTTTGTGTGTTTGTTTTTGTGTGTGTGTGTTTGTTTTTGTGTGTGGTTTTGTTTTTCTGTGCGTGTGTGTTTTTTGTTTTTGTGTGTGTGTCTTTTTGTGTGTGTGTGTGTTTTTTGTTTTTGTGTGTGTATTTGTTTTTGTGTGTGTGTTTGTTTTTGTGTGTGTTTTTGTTTTTATGTGTGTTTGTTTGAGCTTTTGTTTTTGTGTGTGTTTTGTTTTTGTGTGTGTTTTTGTTTTTCTGTGTGTGTGTTTTTTGTTTTTGTGTATGTCTGTTTGTTTTTGTGTGTGGTTTTCTTTTTCTGTGCGTGTGTGTTTTTTGTTTTTGTGTGTGTGTCTTTTTGTGTGTGTGTGTGTTTTTTGTTTTTGTGTGTGTATTTGTTTTTGTGTGTGTGTTTGTTTTTGTGTGTGTTTTTGTTTTTATGTGTGTTTGTTTGAGCTTTTGTTTTTGTGTGTGTTTTTGTTTTTCTGTGCGTGTGTTTTTGTTTTTGTTTGTGTTTTTGTTTTTCTGTGTGTGTTTTTTGTTTTTGTGTGTGTTTTTGTGTGTGTGTGTTTGTTTTTATGTGTGTGTGGTTTTGTTTTTGTGTGTTTTTGTTTTTGTGTGTGTGTTTTTATTTTTGTGTGTGTTTTTGTTTTTGAGTGTGTGTGTGTGTTTTTGTTTTTGTGTGTGTGTTTTTGTTTTTGTGTGTGTTTTAGTTTTTGTGTGTTTTTTTGTTTTCGTGTGTGTTTTCGTTTTTCTGTGTGTGTGTTTGTGTATTTGTTTTTGTGTGTGTTTTTGTGTTTGTTTTTGTTTTTTTGTGTGTGTGTGTTTTTGTTTTTGTGTGTCTTTTTGTTTTTCTGTGTGTGTGTGTGTTTTTGTTTTTGTGTGTGTTTTTGTGTTTGTGTGTGTGTTTGTGTTTTTGTTTTTGTGTGTGTTTTTGTTTTTGTGTGTTTGTTTGTTTTTGTGTGTGTTTTTGTTTTTGTGCGTGTTTTTGTTTTTCTGTGTGTGTGTGTTTTTGTTTTTGTGTGTGTTTTTGTGTTTGTGTGTGTGTTTGTGTTTTTGTTTTTGTGTGTGTTTTTGTTTTTGTGTGTTTGTTTGTTTTTGTGTTTGTTTTTGTTTTTTTGTGTGTGTGTGTGTTAGAGCTTTTGTTTTTGTGTGTGTTTTTTTTTTTCTGTGCGTGTGTGTTTTTGTTTTTGTGTGTGTTTTTGTTTTTGTGTGTGTATTTGTTTTTGTGTGTGTGTGTTTTTGTGTGTGTTTGTGTTTGAGCTTTTGTTTTTGTGTGTGTTTTTGTTTTTCTGTGCGTGTGTGTTTTTGTTTTTGTGTGTGTGTTTTTTGTTTTTGTGTGTCTTTTTGTTTTTGTGTGTGTTTTTGTTTTTGTGCGTATGTTTTTGTTTTTGTGTGTGTTTATGTTTTTCTGGGTGTGTGTGCTTTTGTGGGTGTGTGTGTTTTTGTTTTTGTGTGTGTTTTTGTTTTTCTGTGTGTGTGTGTTTTTTGTTTTTGTGTGTGTGTGTTTTTGTGTGTGTGTGTGTTTTTTGTTTTTTGCGTGTGTTTTTGTTTTTGTTTATGTTTGTGTTTTTGTTTTTCTGTGTGTTTATGTTTTTGTGGGTGTTTGTTTCTGTTTGTTTTTGTGTGTTTGTTTTTGTTTTTGTGTGTGTTTTTTGTTTTTGTGTGTGTATTTGTTTTTGTGTGTGTTTTTGTGTGTGTTTGTTTTTGTGTGTGTGTTTGTTTTTGTGTGTGTGTGTTTTTGTTTTTGTGTGTGTATTTGTTTTTGTGTGTGTTTGTTTTTGTGTGTGTTTTTGTTTTTCTGTGTGTGTGTTTGTTTTTGTTTGTGTTTTTGTTTTTGTGTGTGGTTTTGTTTTGTGTGTGTTTTTGTTTTTCTGTGCGTGTGTGTTTTTGTTTTTGTGTGTGTTTTTGTTTTTCTGTGTGTGTTTTTTGTTTTTGTGTGTGTTTTTGTTTTTGTGCGTTTGTTTTTGTTTTTGTGTGTGTTTATGTTTTTGTGGGTGTGTGTTTTTTTTGTGTATGTTTTTGTTTTTCTGTGTGAGTGTGTTTTCTGTTTTTGTGTGTGTTTTTGTTTTTGTGTGTGTGTGTTTGTTTTTGTGTGTATGTGGTTTTGGTTTTGTGTGTGTGTTTGTTTTTGTGTGTGTTTTTTGTTTTTGTGTGTATTTGTTTTTGTGTGTGTTTTTGTGTGTGTTTGTTTTTGTGTGTGTGTTTGTTTTTGTGTGTGTGTGTTTTTGTTTTTGTGTGTGTATTTGTTTTTGTGTGTGTTTGTTTTTGTGTGTGTTTTTGTTTTTCTGTGTGTGTGTTTGTTTTTGTTTGTGTTTTTGTTTTTGTGTGTGGTTTTGTTTTGTGTGTGTTTTTGTTTTTCTGTGCGTGTGTGTTTTTGTTTTTCTGTGTGTTTTTGTTTTTCTGTGTGTGTTTTTTGTTTTTGTGTGTGTTTTTGTTTTTGTGCGTTTGTTTTTGTTTTTGTGTGTGTTTATGTTTTTGTGGGTGTGTGTTTTTTTTGTGTATGTTTTTGTTTTTCTGTGTGAGTGTGTTTTCTGTTTTTGTGTGTGTTTTTGTTTTTGTGTGTGTGTGTTTGTTTTTCTGTGTGTGTGTTTTTGTTTTTGTGTGTGTTTTTGTTTTTGTGTGTGTGTTTGAGCTTTTGTTTTTGTGTGTGTTTTTGTTTTTCTGTGCGTGTGTGTTTTTGTTTTTGTGTGTGTTTTTGTTTTTCTGTGTGTGTGTTTTTTGTTTTTGTGTGTCTTTTTGTTTTTGTGTGTGTTTTTGTTTTTGTGCGTATGTTTTTGTTTTTCTGTGTGTGTGTGTGTTTTGTTTTTGTGTGTGTGTGTTTTTGTGTGTGTGTGGGTTTTTGTTTTTGTGTGTGTTTTTGTTTTTCTGTGTGTGTGTTTTTTGTTTCTGTGTGTGTTTCTGTTTTTGTGTGTGTTTTTGTTTTGTGTGTGTGTTTGTTTTTGTGTGTGTGTTTTTGTGTGTGTTTGTGTTTTTTCATTTTGTGTGTGTATTTGTTTTTGTGTGTGTGTTTGTTTTTCTGTGTGTGTGTTTTTGTTTTTGTGTGTTTTTGTTTTTGTGTGTGTGTTTGTTTTTGTGTGTGTGTGTTTTTGTGTGTGTTTGTGTTTTTTATTTTTGTGTGTGTGTGATTGTGTTTTGTTTTTGTGTGTTTTTGTGTGTGTGTTTGTGTTTTGTTTTTGTGTGTTTTTGTGTGTGTGTTTATGTTTTTGTGGGTGTGTGTTTGTTTTTGTGTGTCTTTGTTTTTGTTGTTCTGTGTGTTTTAGTTTTTGTGTGTGTGGTTTTGTTTTTGCGTGTGTTTTTGTTTTTGTTTTTGTGTGTGTTTTTGTTTTTGTGTGTGTTTGTTTTTGTGTGTGTGTGTTTGTTTTTGTGTGTGTTTTTGTTTTTCTGAGCGTGTGTGTTTTTTGTTTTTGTGTGTGTGTCTTTTTGTGTGTGTGTGTGTTTTTTGTTTTTGTGTGTGTATTTGTTTTTGTGTGTGTGTTTGTTTTTGTGTGTGTTTTTGTTTTTATGTGTGTTTGTTTGAGCTTTTGTTTTTGTGTGTGTTTTTTGTTTTTTGCGTGTGTTTTTGTTTTGTGTGTGTGTTTGTTTTTGTGTGTGTGTGTGTTTTTGTTTTTGTGTGTGTTTTTGTTTTTCTGTGTGTGTGTTTTTTGTTTCTGTGTGTGTTTTTGTTTTTGAGTGTGTGTGTGTGTTTTTGTTTTTGTGTGTGTTTTAGTTTTTGTGTGTTTTTTGTTTTCGTGTGTGTTTTCGTTTTTCTGTGTGTGTGTTTGTGTTTTTGTTTTTGTGTGTGTTTTTGTGTTTGTTTTTGTTTTTTTGTGTGTGTGTGTTTTTGTTTTTGTGTGTGTTTTTGTTTTTGAGTGTGTGTGTGTGTTTTTGTTTTTGTGTGTGTGTTTTTGCTTTTGTGTGTGTTTTAGTTTTTGTGTGTTTTTTTGTTTTCGTGTGTGTTTTCGTTTTTCTGTGTGTGTGTTTGTGTTTTTGTTTTTGTGTGTGTTTTTGTGATTGTTTTTGTTTTTCTGTGTGTGTGTGTTTTTGTTTTTGTGTGTGTTTTTGTTTTTGTGCGTGTTTTTGTTTTTCTGTGCGTGTGTGTTTTTGTTTTTGTGTGTGTTTTTGTTTTTGTGTGTGTGTTTGTGTTTTTGTTTTTGTGTGTGTTTTTGTTTTTGTGTGTGTGTTTGTTTTTGTGTTTGTTTTTGTTTTTTTGTGTGTGTGTGTGTTTGAGCTTTTGTTTTTGTGTGTGTTTTTGTTTTTCTGTGCGTGTGTGTTTTTGTTTTTGTGTGTGTTTTTGTTTTTGTGCATTTGTTTTTGTTTTTGTGTGTGTTTATGTTTTTGTGGGTGTATGTTTTTTTGTGTATGTTTTTGTTTTTCTGTGTGTGTGTGTTTTGTTTCTGTGTGTGTTTTTGTTTTTGTGTGTGTGTGTTTGTTTTTGTGCGTGTGTTTGTTTTTGTGTGTGTTTTTGTTTTGTGTGTGTGTTTGTTTTTGTGTGTGTGTTTGTTTTTGTGTGTGTTTGTGTTTTTGTGTGTATTTGTGTTTTTTCTTTTTGTGTGTGTGTGTTTGAGCTTTTGTTTTTGTGTGTGTTTTTGTTTTTCTGTGTGTGTGTTTTTGTTTTCGTGTGTGTTTTTGTTTTTTTGTGTGTGTGTTTGAGCTTTCGTTTTTGTGTGTGTTTTTGTTTTTCTGTGCGTGTGTGTTTTTGTTTTTGTGTGTGTTTTTGTTTTTCTGTGTGTGTGTTTTTTGTTTTTGTGTGTTTTTGTTTTTGTGTGTGTGTGTTTGTTTTTGTGCGTGTGTTTGTTATTGTGTGTGTTTTTGTTTTGTGTGTGTGTTTGTTTTTGTGTGTGTGTTTTTGTGTGTGTTTGTGTTTTTTCATTTTGTGTGTGTATTTGTGTTTGTGTGTGTGTTTGTTTTTCTGTGTGTGTGTTTTTGTTTTTGTGTGTTTTTGTTTTTGTGTGTGTTTTTGTTTTTGTGTGTTTGTTTTTGTGTGTGTGTGTTTGTTTTTGTGTGTGGTTTTGTTTTTCTGTGCGTGTGTGTTTTTTGTTTTTGTGTGTGTGTCTTTTTGTGTGTGTGTGTGTTTTTTGTTTTTGTGTGTGTATTTGTTTTTGTGTGTGTGTTTGTTTTTGTGTGTGTTTTTGTTTTTATGTGTGTTTGTTTGAGCTTTTGTTTTTGTGTGTGTTTTTGTTTTTCTGTGCGTGTGTTTTTGTTTTTGTTTGTGTTTTTGTTTTTCTGTGTGTGTTTTTTGTTTTTGTGTGTGTTTTTGTGTGTGTGTGTTTGTTTTTATGTGTGTGTGGTTTTGTTTTTGTGTGTTTTTGTTTTTGTGTGTGTGTTTTTTTTGTTTTTGTGTATGTCTGTTTGTTTTTGTGTGTGGTTTTGTTTTTCTGTGCGTGTGTGTTTTTTGTTTTTGTGTGTGTGTCTTTTTGTGTGTGTGTGTGTTTTTTGTTTTTGTGTGTGTATTTGTTTTTGTGTGTGTTTTTGTTTTTATGTGTGTTTGTTTGAGCTTTTGTTTTTGTGTGTGTTTTTGTTTTTCTGTGCGTGTGTTTTTGTTTTTGTTTGTGTTTTTGTTTTTCTGTGTGTGTTTTTTGTTTTTGTGTGTGTTTTTGTTTTTCTGTGTGTGTGTTTTTTGTTTTTGTGTATGTCTGTTTGTTTTTGTGTGTGGTTTTGTTTTTCTGTGCGTGTGTGTTTTTTGTTTTTGTGTGTGTGTCTTTTTGTGTGTGTGTGTGTTTTTTGTTTTTGTGTGTGTATTTGTTTTTGTGTGTGTGTTTGTTTTTGTGTGTGTTTTTGTTTTTATGTGTGTGTGGTTTTGTTTTTGTGTGTTTTTGTTTTTGTGTGTGTGTTTTTATTTTTGTGTGTGTTTTTGTTTTTGAGTGTGTGTGTGTGTTTTTGTTTTTGTGTGTGTGTTTTTGTTTTTGTGTGTGTTTTAGTTTTTGTGTGTTTTTTTGTTTTCGTGTGTGTTTTCGTTTTTCTGTGTGTGTGTTTGTGTATTTGTTTTTGTGTGTGTTTTTGTGTTTGTTTTTGTTTTTTTGTGTGTGTGTGTTTTTGTTTTTGTGTGTCTTTTTGTTTTTCTGTGTGTGTGTGTTTTGTTTTTGTGTATGTCTGTTTCTTTTTGTGTGTGTTTTTGTTTTTGTGCGTGTTTTTGTTTTTCTGTGTGTGTGTGTTTTTGTTTTTGTGTGTGTGTTTGTTTTTGTGTGTGTGTGTTTTTGTGTGTGTTTGTGTTTTTTCTATTTGTGTGTGTGTGTTTGAGCTTTCGTTTTTGTGTGTGTTTTTGTTTTTCTGTGCGTGTGTGTTTTTGTTTTTGTGTGTGTTTTTGTTTTTCTGTGTGTGTGTTTTTTGTTTTTGTGTGTGTGTTTGTTTTTGTGTGTGTTTGTGTTTTTGTGTGTATTTGTGTTTTTTCTTTTTGTGTGTGTATTTGTTTTTGTGTGTGTTTTTGTTTTTGCGTGTGTGTTTGAGCTTTTGTTTTTGTGTGTGTTTTTGTTTTTCTGTGCGTGTGTGTTTTTGTTTTTGTGTGTGTTTTTGTTTTTCTGTGTGTGTGTTTTTTGTTTTTGTGTGTCTTTTTGTTTTTGTGTGTGTTTTTGTTTTTGTGGGTGTGTGTGCTTTTTGTTTTTGTGTGTGTGTGTTTTTGTGTGTGTGTGTGTTTTTTGTTTTTTGCGTGTGTTTTTGTTTTTGTTTTTGTGTGTGTTTTTTGTTTTTGTGTGTGTATTTGTTTTTGTGTGTGTTTTTGTGTGTGTTTGTTTTTGTGTGTGTGTTTGTTTTTGTGTGTGTGTGTTTTTTTTTTGTGTGTGTATTTGTTTTTGTGTGTGTTTGTTTTTGTGTGTGTTTTTGTTTTTCTGTGTGTGTGTTTGTTTTTGTTTGTGTTTTTGTTTTTGTGTGTGCGTGTTTGTTTGTTTTTGTGTGTGTTTTTGTTTTTCTGTGTGTGTGTGTTTTGTTTTTGTGTGTGTCTTTGTTTTTGTGTGTGTGTTTGTTTTTGTGTTTGTTTTTGTTTTTTTGTGTGTGTGTGTGTTTGAGCTTTTGTTTTTGTGTGTGTTTTTGTTTTTCTGTGCGTGTGTGTTTTTGTTTTTGTGTGTGTTTTTGTTTTTGAGTGTGTGTGTGTGTTTGAGCTTTCGTTTTTGTGCGTGTTTTTGTTTTTCTGTGCGTGTGTGTTTTTGTTTTTGTGTGTGTTTTTGTTTTTCTTTGTGTGTGTTTTTTGTTTTTGTGTGTGTTTTTGTTTTTGTGCATTTGTTTTTGTTTTTGTGTGTGTTTATGTTTTTGTGGGTGTGTGTTTTTTTGTGTATGTTTTTGTATTTCTGTGTGTGTGTGTTTTTTGTTTTTGTGTGTGTTTTTGTTTTTGTGTGTGTGTGTTTGTTTTTGTGTGTGTGTGGTTTTGTTTTTGTGTGTGTGTTTGTGTATTGTTTTTGTATGTGGTTTTGTTTTTGTGTGTGTGTTTGTGTTTTTGTGGGTGTGTGTTTGTTTTTGTGTGTGTTTGTTTTTGTTGTTGTGTGTGTTTTAGTTTTTGTGTGTGTGGTTTTGTTTTTGCGTGTGTTTTTGTTTTTGTTTTTGTGTGTGTTTTTGTTTTTGTGTGTGTTTGTTTTTGTGTGTGTGTGTTTGTTTTTGTGTGTGTTTTTGTTTTTCTGTGCGTGTGTGTTTTTTGTTTTTGTGTGTGTGTCTTTTTGTGTGTGTGTGTGTCTTTTTGTGTGTGTGTGTGTATTTGTTTTTGTGTGTGTATTTGTTTTTGTTTGTGCGTTTGTTTTTGTGTGTGTTTTTGTTTTTGTGTTTGTTTGTTTGAGCTTTTGTTTTTGTGTGTGTTTTTGTTTTTCTGTGCGTGTGTTTTTGTTTGTGTGTGTTTGTTTGTGTGTGTGTGTGGTTTTGTTTTTGTGTGTTTTTGTTTTTGTGTGTGTGTTTTTATTTTTGTGTGTGTTTTTGTTTTTGAGTGTGTGTGTGTGTTTTTGTTTTTGTGTGTGTGTTTTTGTTTTTGTGTGTGTTTTAGTTTTTGTGTGTTTTTTTTGTTTTCGTGTGTGTTTTCGTTTTTCTGTGTGTGTGTGTTTTTGTTTTTGTGTGTGTTTTTCTTTTTGTGTGTGTGTTTGTGTTTTTGTTTTTGTGTGTGTTTTTGTGTTTGTTTTTGTTTTTTTGTGTGTGTGTGTTTTTGTTTTTGTGTGTGTTTTTGTTTTTCTGTGTGTGTGTTTTTTGTTTTTGTGTGTCTTTTTGTTTTTGTGTGTGTTTTTGTTTTTGTGCGTATGTTTTTGTTTTGTGTGTGTTTATGTTTTTGTGGGTGTGTGTGCTTTTGTGGGTGTGTGTGTTTTTGTTTTTGTGTGTGTTTTTGTTTTTCTGTGTGTGTGTGTTTTTTGTTTTTGTGTGTGTGTGTTTTTGTGTGTGTGTGTGTTTTTGTTTTTGTGCGTGTTTTTGTTTTTCTGTGTGTGTGTTTGTTTTTGTTTGTGTTTTTGTTTTTGTGTGTGCGTGTTTGTTTGTTTTTGTGTGTGTTTTTGTTTTTCTGTGTGTGTGTGTTTTGTTTTTGTGTATGTCTGTTTGTTTTTGTGTGTGTTTTTGTTTTTGTGCGTGTTTTTGTTTTTCTGTGTGTGTGTGTTTTTTTTTGTGTGTGTCTTTTTGTGTGTGTTTGTGTTTTTGTTTTTGTGTGTGTTTTTGTTTTTGTGTGTGTGTTTGTTTTTGTGTTTGTTTTTGTTTTTGTGTGTGTTTTTGTTTTTCTGTGCGTGTGTGTTTTTATTTTTGTGTGTGTTTTTGTTTTTGTGTGTGTGTTTGTTTTTGTGTGTGTGTGTTTTTGTGTGTGTTTGTGTTTTTTCTTTTTGTGTGTGTGTGTGTTTGAGCTTTTGTTTTTGTGTGTGTTTTTGTTTTTCTGTGCGTGTGTGTTTTTGTTTTTGTGTGTGTTTTTGTTTTTGAGTGTGTGTGTGTGTTTGAGCTTTCGTTTTTGTGTGTGTTTTTGTTTTTCTGTGCGTGTGTGTTTTTGTTTTTGTGTGTGTTTTTGTTTTTCTTTGTGTGTGTTTTTTGTTTTTGTGTGTGTTTTTGTTTTTGTGCATTTGTTTTTGTTTTTGTGTGTGTTTATGTTTTTGTGGGTGTGTGTTTTTTTGTGTATGTTTTTGTATTTCTGTGTGTGTGTGTTTTTTGTTTTTGTGTGTGTTTTTGTTTTTGTGTGTGTGTGTTTGTTTTTGTGTGTGTGTGGTTTTGTTTTTGTGTGTGGGTTTGTGTATTGTTTTTGTATGTGGTTTTGTTTTTGTGTGTGTGTTTGTGTTTTTGTGGGTGTGTGTTTGTTTTTGTGTGTGTTTGTTTTTGTTGTTGTGTGTGTTTTAGTTTTTGTGTGTGTGGTTTTGTTTTTGCGTGTGTTTTTGTTTTTGTTTTTGTGTGTGTTTTTGTTTTTGTGTGTGTTTGTTTTTGTGTGTGTGTGTTTGTTTTTGTGTGTGTTTTTGTTTTTCTGTGCGTGTGTGTTTTTTGTTTTTGTGTGTGTGTCTTTTTGTGTGTGTGTGTGTCTTTTTGTGTGTGTGTGTGTATTTGTTTTTGTGTGTGTATTTGTTTTTGTTTGTGTGTTTGTTTTTGTGTGTGTTTTTGTTTTTGTGTTTGTTTGTTTGAGCTTTTGTTTTTGTGTGTGTTTTTGTTTTTCTGTGCGTGTGTTTTTGTTTGTGTGTGTTTGTTTGTGTGTGTGTGTGGTTTTGTTTTTGTGTGTTTTTGTTTTTGTGTGTGTGTTTTTATTTTTGTGTGTGTTTTTGTTTTTGAGTGTGTGTGTGTGTGTTTGTTTTTGTGTGTGTGTTTTTGTTTTTGTGTGTGCTTTAGTTTTTGTGTGTTTTTTTGTTTTCGTGTGTGTTTTCGTTTTTCTGTGTGTGTGTGTTTTTGTTTTTGTGTGTGTTTTTCTTTTTGTGTGTGTGTTTGTGTTTTTGTTTTTGTGTGTGTTTTTGTGTTTGTTTTTGTTTTTTTGTGTGTGTGTGTTTTTGTTTTTGTGTGTGTTTTTGTTTTTCTGTGTGTGTGTTTTTTGTTTTTGTGTGTCTTTTTGTTTTTGTGTGTGTTTTTGTTTTTGTGCGTATGTTTTTGTTTTGTGTGTGTTTATGTTTTTGTGGGTGTGTGTGCTTTTGTGGGTGTGTGTGTTTTTGTTTTTGTGTGTGTTTTTGTTTTTCTGTGTGTGTGTGTTTTTTGTTTTTGTTTGTGTGTGTTTTTGTGTGTGTGTGTGTTTTTTGTTTTTTGCGTGTGTTTTTGTTTTTGTTTTTGTTTGTGTGTTTGTTTTTGTGTGTGTGTGTTTTTGTTTTTGTGCGTGTTTTTGTTTTTCTGTGTGTGTGTTTGTTTTTGTTTGTGTTTTTGTTTTTGTGTGTGCGTGTTTGTTTGTTTTTGTGTGTGTTTTTGTTTTTCTGTGTGTGTGTGTTTTGTTTTTGTGTATGTCTGTTTGTTTTTGTGCGTGTTTTTGTTTTTCTGTGTGTGTGTGTTTTTTTTTGTGTGTGTCTTTTTGTGTGTGTTTGTGTTTTTGTTTTTGTGTGTGTTTTTGTTTTTGTGTGTGTGTTTGTTTTTGTGTTTGTTTTTGTTTTTGTGTGTGTTTTTGTTTTTCTGTGCGTGTGTGTTTTTATTTTTGTGTGTGTTTTTGTTTTTGTGTGTGTGTTTGTTTTTGTGTGTGTGTGTTTTTGTGTGTGTTTGTGTTTTTTCTTTTTGTGTGTGTGTGTGTTTGAGCTTTTGTTTTTGTGTGTGTTTTTGTTTTTCTGTGCGTGTGTGTTTTTGTTTTTGTGTGTGTTTTTGTTTTTCTGTGTGTGTGTTTTTTGTTTTTGTGTGTGTTTTTGTTTTTGTGCATTTGTTTTTGTTTTTGTGTGTGTTTATGTTTTTGTGGGTGTGTGTTTTTTTGTGTATGTTTTTGTATTTCTGTGTGTGTGTGTTTTTGTTTTTGTGTGTGTTTTTGTTTTTCTGTGTGTGTGTTTTTTGTTTTTGTGTGTCTTTTTGTTTTTGTGTGTGTTTTTGTTTTTGTGGGTGTGTGTGCTTTTTGTTTTTGTGTGTGTGTGTTTTTGTGTGTGTGTGTGTTTTTTGTTTTTTGCGTGTGTTTTTGTTTTTGTTTTTGTGTGTGTTTTTTGTTTTTGTGTGTGTATTTGTTTTTGTGTGTGTTTTTGTGTGTGTTTGTTTTTGTGTGTGTGTTTGTTTTTGTGTGTGTGTGTTTTTTTTTTGTGTGTGTATTTGTTTTTGTGTGTGTTTGTTTTTGTGTGTGTTTTTGTTTTTCTGTGTGTGTGTTTGTTTTTGTTTGTGTTTTTGTTTTTGTGTGTGCGTGTTTGTTTGTTTTTGTGTGTGTTTTTGTTTTTCTGTGTGTGTGTGTTTTGTTTTTGTGTGTGTTTTTGTTTTTGTGTGTGTGTTTGTTTTTGTGTTTGTTTTTGTTTTTTTGTGTGTGTGTGTGTTTGAGCTTTTGTTTTTGTGTGTGTTTTTGTTTTTCTGTGCGTGTGTGTTTTTGTTTTTGTGTGTGTTTTTGTTTTTGAGTGTGTGTGTGTGTTTGAGCTTTCGTTTTTGTGCGTGTTTTTGTTTTTCTGTGCGTGTGTGTTTTTGTTTTTGTGTGTGTTTTTGTTTTTCTTTGTGTGTGTTTTTTGTTTTTGTGTGTGTTTTTGTTTTTGTGCATTTGTTTTTGTTTTTGTGTGTGTTTATGTTTTTGTGGGTGTGTGTTTTTTTGTGTATGTTTTTGTATTTCTGTGTGTGTGTGTTTTTTGTTTTTGTGTGTGTTTTTGTTTTTGTGTGTGTGTGTTTGTTTTTGTGTGTGTGTGGTTTTGTTTTTGTGTGTGTGTTTGTGTATTGTTTTTGTATGTGGTTTTGTTTTTGTGTGTGTGTTTGTGTTTTTGTGGGTGTGTGTTTGTTTTTGTGTGTGTTTGTTTTTGTTGTTGTGTGTGTTTTAGTTTTTGTGTGTGTGGTTTTGTTTTTGCGTGTGTTTTTGTTTTTGTTTTTGTGTGTGTTTTTGTTTTTGTGTGTGTTTGTTTTTGTGTGTGTGTGTTTGTTTTTGTGTGTGTTTTTGTTTTTCTGTGCGTGTGTGTTTTTTGTTTTTGTGTGTGTGTCTTTTTGTGTGTGTGTGTGTCTTTTTGTGTGTGTGTGTGTATTTGTTTTTGTGTGTGTATTTGTTTTTGTTTGTGCGTTTGTTTTTGTGTGTGTTTTTGTTTTTGTGTTTGTTTGTTTGAGCTTTTGTTTTTGTGTGTGTTTTTGTTTTTCTGTGCGTGTGTTTTTGTTTGTGTGTGTTTGTTTGTGTGTGTGTGTGGTTTTGTTTTTGTGTGTTTTTTGTTTTTGTGTGTGTGTTTTTATTTTTGTGTGTGTTTTTGTTTTTGAGTGTGTGTGTGTGTTTTTGTTTTTGTGTGTGTGTTTTTGTTTTTGTGTGTGTTTTAGTTTTTGTGTGTTTTTTTGTTTTCGTGTGTGTTTTCGTTTTTCTGTGTGTGTGTGTTTTTGTTTTTGTGTGTGTTTTTCTTTTTGTGTGTGTGTTTGTGTTTTTGTTTTTGTGTGTGTTTTTGTGTTTGTTTTTGTTTTTTTGTGTGTGTGTGTTTTTGTTTTTGTGTGTGTTTTTGTTTTTCTGTGTGTGTGTTTTTTGTTTTTGTGTGTCTTTTTGTTTTTGTGTGTGTTTTTGTTTTTGTGCGTATGTTTTTGTTTTGTGTGTGTTTATGTTTTTGTGGGTGTGTGTGCTTTTGTGGGTGTGTGTGTTTTTGTTTTTGTGTGTGTTTTTGTTTTTCTGTGTGTGTGTGTTTTTTGTTTTTGTGTGTGTGTGTTTTTGTGTGTGTGTGTGTTTTTGTTTTTGTGCGTGTTTTTGTTTTTCTGTGTGTGTGTTTGTTTTTGTTTGTGTTTTTGTTTTTGTGTGTGCGTGTTTGTTTGTTTTTGTGTGTGTTTTTGTTTTTCTGTGTGTGTGTGTTTTGTTTTTGTGTATGTCTGTTTGTTTTTGTGTGTGTTTTTGTTTTTGTGCGTGTTTTTGTTTTTCTGTGTGTGTGTGTTTTTTTTTGTGTGTGTCTTTTTGTGTGTGTTTGTGTTTTTGTTTTTGTGTGTGTTTTTGTTTTTGTGTGTGTGTTTGTTTTTGTGTTTGTTTTTGTTTTTGTGTGTGTTTTTGTTTTTCTGTGCGTGTGTGTTTTTATTTTTGTGTGTGTTTTTGTTTTTGTGTGTGTGTTTGTTTTTGTGTGTGTGTGTTTTTGTGTGTGTTTGTGTTTTTATGTGTGTGTGGTTTTGTTTTTGTTTGTGTTTTTGTTTTTCTGTGCGTGTGTTTTTGTTTTTGTTTGTGTTTTTGTTTTTCTGTGTGTGTTTTTTGTTTTTGTGTGTGTTTTTGTTTTTCTGTGTGTGTGTTTTTTGTTTTTGTGTATGTCTGTTTGTTTTTGTGTGTGGTTTTGTTTTTCTGTGCGTGTGTGTTTTTTGTTTTTGTGTGTGTGTCTTTTTGTGTGTGTGTGTGTTTTTTGTTTTTGTGTGTGTATTTGTTTTTGTGTGTGTGTTTGTTTTTGTGTGTGTTTTTGTTTTTATGTGTGTGTGGTTTTGTTTTTGTGTGTTTTTGTTTTTGTGTGTGTGTTTTTATTTTTGTGTGTGTTTTTGTTTTTGAGTGTGTGTGTGTGTTTTTGTTTTTGTGTGTGTGTTTTTGTTTTTGTGTGTGTTTTAGTTTTTGTGTGTTTTTTTGTTTTCGTGTGTGTTTTCGTTTTTCTGTGTGTGTGTTTGTGTATTTGTTTTTGTGTGTGTTTTTGTGTTTGTTTTTGTTTTTTTGTGTGTGTGTGTTTTTGTTTTTGTGTGTCTTTTTGTTTTTCTGTGTGTGTGTGTTTTGTTTTTGTGTATGTCTGTTTCTTTTTGTGTGTGTTTTTGTTTTTGTGCGTGTTTTTGTTTTTCTGTGTGTGTGTGTTTTTGTTTTTGTGTGTGTGTTTGTTTTTGTGTGTGTGTGTTTTTGTGTGTGTTTGTGTTTTTTCTATTTGTGTGTGTGTGTTTGAGCTTTCGTTTTTGTGTGTGTTTTTGTTTTTCTGTGCGTGTGTGTTTTTGTGTGTATTTGTGTTTTTTCTTTTTGTGTGTGTATTTGTTTTTGTGTGTGTTTTTGTTTTTGCGTGTGTGTTTGAGCTTTTGTTTTTGTGTGTGTTTTTGTTTTTCTGTGCGTGTGTGTTTTTGTTTTTGTGTGTGTTTTTGTTTTTCTGTGTGTGTGTTTTTTGTTTTTGTGTGTCTTTTTGTTTTTGTGTGTGTTTTTGTTTTTGTGGGTGTGTGTGCTTTTTGTTTTTGTGTGTGTGTGTTTTTGTGTGTGTGTGTGTTTTTTGTTTTTTGCGTGTGTTTTTGTTTTTGTTTTTGTGTGTGTTTTTTGTTTTTGTGTGTGTATTTGTTTTTGTGTGTGTTTTTGTGTGTGTTTGTTTTTGTGTGTGTGTTTGTTTTTGTGTGTGTGTGTTTTTTTTTTGTGTGTGTATTTGTTTTTGTGTGTGTTTGTTTTTGTGTGTGTTTTTGTTTTTCTGTGTGTGTGTTTGTTTTTGTTTGTGTTTTTGTTTTTGTGTGTGCGTGTTTGTTTGTTTTTGTGTGTGTTTTTGTTTTTCTGTGTGTGTGTGTTTTGTTTTTGTGTGTGTCTTTGTTTTTGTGTGTGTGTTTGTTTTTGTGTTTGTTTTTGTTTTTTTGTGTGTGTGTGTGTTTGAGCTTTTGTTTTTGTGTGTGTTTTTGTTTTTCTGTGCGTGTGTGTTTTTGTTTTTGTGTGTGTTTTTGTTTTTGAGTGTGTGTGTGTGTTTGAGCTTTCGTTTTTGTGCGTGTTTTTGTTTTTCTGTGCGTGTGTGTTTTTGTTTTTGTGTGTGTTTTTGTTTTTCTTTGTGTGTGTTTTTTGTTTTTGTGTGTGTTTTTGTTTTTGTGCATTTGTTTTTGTTTTTGTGTGTGTTTATGTTTTTGTGGGTGTGTGTTTTTTTGTGTATGTTTTTGTATTTCTGTGTGTGTGTGTTTTTTGTTTTTGTGTGTGTTTTTGTTTTTGTGTGTGTGTGTTTGTTTTTGTGTGTGTGTGGTTTTGTTTTTGTGTGTGTGTTTGTGTATTGTTTTTGTATGTGGTTTTGTTTTTGTGTGTGTGTTTGTGTTTTTGTGGGTGTGTGTTTGTTTTTGTGTGTGTTTGTTTTTGTTGTTGTGTGTGTTTTAGTTTTTGTGTGTGTGGTTTTGTTTTTGCGTGTGTTTTTGTTTTTGTTTTTGTGTGTGTTTTTGTTTTTGTGTGTGTTTGTTTTTGTGTGTGTGTGTTTGTTTTTGTGTGTGTTTTTGTTTTTCTGTGCGTGTGTGTTTTTTGTTTTTGTGTGTGTGTCTTTTTGTGTGTGTGTGTGTCTTTTTGTGTGTGTGTGTGTATTTGTTTTTGTGTGTGTATTTGTTTTTGTTTGTGCGTTTGTTTTTGTGTGTGTTTTTGTTTTTGTGTTTGTTTGTTTGAGCTTTTGTTTTTGTGTGTGTTTTTGTTTTTCTGTGCGTGTGTTTTTGTTTGTGTGTGTTTGTTTGTGTGTGTGTGTGGTTTTGTTTTTGTGTGTTTTTGTTTTTGTGTGTGTGTTTTTATTTTTGTGTGTGTTTTTGTTTTTGAGTGTGTGTGTGTGTTTTTGTTTTTGTGTGTGTGTTTTTGTTTTTGTGTGTGTTTTAGTTTTTGTGTGTTTTTTTTGTTTTCGTGTGTGTTTTCGTTTTTCTGTGTGTGTGTGTTTTTGTTTTTGTGTGTGTTTTTCTTTTTGTGTGTGTGTTTGTGTTTTTGTTTTTGTGTGTGTTTTTGTGTTTGTTTTTGTTTTTTTGTGTGTGTGTGTTTTTGTTTTTGTGTGTGTTTTTGTTTTTCTGTGTGTGTGTTTTTTGTTTTTGTGTGTCTTTTTGTTTTTGTGTGTGTTTTTGTTTTTGTGCGTATGTTTTTGTTTTGTGTGTGTTTATGTTTTTGTGGGTGTGTGTGCTTTTGTGGGTGTGTGTGTTTTTGTTTTTGTGTGTGTTTTTGTTTTTCTGTGTGTGTGTGTTTTTTGTTTTTGTGTGTGTGTGTTTTTGTGTGTGTGTGTGTTTTTGTTTTTGTGCGTGTTTTTGTTTTTCTGTGTGTGTGTTTGTTTTTGTTTGTGTTTTTGTTTTTGTGTGTGCGTGTTTGTTTGTTTTTGTGTGTGTTTTTGTTTTTCTGTGTGTGTGTGTTTTGTTTTTGTGTATGTCTGTTTGTTTTTGTGTGTGTTTTTGTTTTTGTGCGTGTTTTTGTTTTTCTGTGTGTGTGTGTTTTTTTTTGTGTGTGTCTTTTTGTGTGTGTTTGTGTTTTTGTTTTTGTGTGTGTTTTTGTTTTTGTGTGTGTGTTTGTTTTTGTGTTTGTTTTTGTTTTTGTGTGTGTTTTTGTTTTTCTGTGCGTGTGTGTTTTTATTTTTGTGTGTGTTTTTGTTTTTGTGTGTGTGTTTGTTTTTGTGTGTGTGTGTTTTTGTGTGTGTTTGTGTTTTTTCTTTTTGTGTGTGTGTGTGTTTGAGCTTTTGTTTTTGTGTGTGTTTTTGTTTTTCTGTGCGTGTGTGTTTTTGTTTTTGTGTGTGTTTTTGTTTTTGAGTGTGTGTGTGTGTTTGAGCTTTCGTTTTTGTGTGTGTTTTTGTTTTTCTGTGCGTGTGTGTTTTTGTTTTTGTGTGTGTTTTTGTTTTTCTTTGTGTGTGTTTTTTGTTTTTGTGTGTGTTTTTGTTTTTGTGCATTTGTTTTTGTTTTTGTGTGTGTTTATGTTTTTGTGGGTGTGTGTTTTTTTGTGTATGTTTTTGTATTTCTGTGTGTGTGTGTTTTTTGTTTTTGTGTGTGTTTTTGTTTTTGTGTGTGTGTGTTTGTTTTTGTGTGTGTGTGGTTTTGTTTTTGTGTGTGGGTTTGTGTATTGTTTTTGTATGTGGTTTTGTTTTTGTGTGTGTGTTTGTGTTTTTGTGGGTGTGTGTTTGTTTTTGTGTGTGTTTGTTTTTGTTGTTGTGTGTGTTTTAGTTTTTGTGTGTGTGGTTTTGTTTTTGCGTGTGTTTTTGTTTTTGTTTTTGTGTGTGTTTTTGTTTTTGTGTGTGTTTGTTTTTGTGTGTGTGTGTTTGTTTTTGTGTGTGTTTTTGTTTTTCTGTGCGTGTGTGTTTTTTGTTTTTGTGTGTGTGTCTTTTTGTGTGTGTGTGTGTCTTTTTGTGTGTGTGTGTGTATTTGTTTTTGTGTGTGTATTTGTTTTTGTTTGTGTGTTTGTTTTTGTGTGTGTTTTTGTTTTTGTGTTTGTTTGTTTGAGCTTTTGTTTTTGTGTGTGTTTTTGTTTTTCTGTGCGTGTGTTTTTGTTTGTGTGTGTTTGTTTGTGTGTGTGTGTGGTTTTGTTTTTGTGTGTTTTTGTTTTTGTGTGTGTGTTTTTATTTTTGTGTGTGTTTTTGTTTTTGAGTGTGTGTGTGTGTGTTTGTTTTTGTGTGTGTGTTTTTGTTTTTGTGTGTGCTTTAGTTTTTGTGTGTTTTTTTGTTTTCGTGTGTGTTTTCGTTTTTCTGTGTGTGTGTGTTTTTGTTTTTGTGTGTGTTTTTCTTTTTGTGTGTGTGTTTGTGTTTTTGTTTTTGTGTGTGTTTTTGTGTTTGTTTTTGTTTTTTTGTGTGTGTGTGTTTTTGTTTTTGTGTGTGTTTTTGTTTTTCTGTGTGTGTGTTTTTTGTTTTTGTGTGTCTTTTTGTTTTTGTGTGTGTTTTTGTTTTTGTGCGTATGTTTTTGTTTTGTGTGTGTTTATGTTTTTGTGGGTGTGTGTGCTTTTGTGGGTGTGTGTGTTTTTGTTTTTGTGTGTGTTTTTGTTTTTCTGTGTGTGTGTGTTTTTTGTTTTTGTTTGTGTGTGTTTTTGTGTGTGTGTGTGTTTTTTGTTTTTTGCGTGTGTTTTTGTTTTTGTTTTTGTTTGTGTGTTTGTTTTTGTGTGTGTGTGTTTTTGTTTTTGTGCGTGTTTTTGTTTTTCTGTGTGTGTGTTTGTTTTTGTTTGTGTTTTTGTTTTTGTGTGTGCGTGTTTGTTTGTTTTTGTGTGTGTTTTTGTTTTTCTGTGTGTGTGTGTTTTGTTTTTGTGTATGTCTGTTTGTTTTTGTGCGTGTTTTTGTTTTTCTGTGTGTGTGTGTTTTTTTTTGTGTGTGTCTTTTTGTGTGTGTTTGTGTTTTTGTTTTTGTGTGTGTTTTTGTTTTTGTGTGTGTGTTTGTTTTTGTGTTTGTTTTTGTTTTTGTGTGTGTTTTTGTTTTTCTGTGCGTGTGTGTTTTTATTTTTGTGTGTGTTTTTGTTTTTGTGTGTGTGTTTGTTTTTGTGTGTGTGTGTTTTTGTGTGTGTTTGTGTTTTTTCTTTTTGTGTGTGTGTGTGTTTGAGCTTTTGTTTTTGTGTGTGTTTTTGTTTTTCTGTGCGTGTGTGTTTTTGTTTTTGTGTGTGTTTTTGTTTTTCTGTGTGTGTGTTTTTTGTTTTTGTGTGTGTTTTTGTTTTTGTGCATTTGTTTTTGTTTTTGTGTGTGTTTATGTTTTTGTGGGTGTGTGTTTTTTTGTGTATGTTTTTGTATTTCTGTGTGTGTGTGTTTTTGTTTTTGTGTGTGTTTTTGTTTTTCTGTGTGTGTGTTTTTTGTTTTTGTGTGTCTTTTTGTTTTTGTGTGTGTTTTTGTTTTTGTGGGTGTGTGTGCTTTTTGTTTTTGTGTGTGTGTGTTTTTGTGTGTGTGTGTGTTTTTTGTTTTTTGCGTGTGTTTTTGTTTTTGTTTTTGTGTGTGTTTTTTGTTTTTGTGTGTGTATTTGTTTTTGTGTGTGTTTTTGTGTGTGTTTGTTTTTGTGTGTGTGTTTGTTTTTGTGTGTGTGTGTTTTTTTTTTGTGTGTGTATTTGTTTTTGTGTGTGTTTGTTTTTGTGTGTGTTTTTGTTTTTCTGTGTGTGTGTTTGTTTTTGTTTGTGTTTTTGTTTTTGTGTGTGCGTGTTTGTTTGTTTTTGTGTGTGTTTTTGTTTTTCTGTGTGTGTGTGTTTTGTTTTTGTGTGTGTTTTTGTTTTTGTGTGTGTGTTTGTTTTTGTGTTTGTTTTTGTTTTTTTGTGTGTGTGTGTGTTTGAGCTTTTGTTTTTGTGTGTGTTTTTGTTTTTCTGTGCGTGTGTGTTTTTGTTTTTGTGTGTGTTTTTGTTTTTGAGTGTGTGTGTGTGTTTGAGCTTTCGTTTTTGTGCGTGTTTTTGTTTTTCTGTGCGTGTGTGTTTTTGTTTTTGTGTGTGTTTTTGTTTTTCTTTGTGTGTGTTTTTTGTTTTTGTGTGTGTTTTTGTTTTTGTGCATTTGTTTTTGTTTTTGTGTGTGTTTATGTTTTTGTGGGTGTGTGTTTTTTTGTGTATGTTTTTGTATTTCTGTGTGTGTGTGTTTTTTGTTTTTGTGTGTGTTTTTGTTTTTGTGTGTGTGTGTTTGTTTTTGTGTGTGTGTGGTTTTGTTTTTGTGTGTGTGTTTGTGTATTGTTTTTGTATGTGGTTTTGTTTTTGTGTGTGTGTTTGTGTTTTTGTGGGTGTGTGTTTGTTTTTGTGTGTGTTTGTTTTTGTTGTTGTGTGTGTTTTAGTTTTTGTGTGTGTGGTTTTGTTTTTGCGTGTGTTTTTGTTTTTGTTTTTGTGTGTGTTTTTGTTTTTGTGTGTGTTTGTTTTTGTGTGTGTGTGTTTGTTTTTGTGTGTGTTTTTGTTTTTCTGTGCGTGTGTGTTTTTTGTTTTTGTGTGTGTGTCTTTTTGTGTGTGTGTGTGTCTTTTTGTGTGTGTGTGTGTATTTGTTTTTGTGTGTGTATTTGTTTTTGTTTGTGCGTTTGTTTTTGTGTGTGTTTTTGTTTTTGTGTTTGTTTGTTTGAGCTTTTGTTTTTGTGTGTGTTTTTGTTTTTCTGTGCGTGTGTTTTTGTTTGTGTGTGTTTGTTTGTGTGTGTGTGTGGTTTTGTTTTTGTGTGTTTTTTGTTTTTGTGTGTGTGTTTTTATTTTTGTGTGTGTTTTTGTTTTTGAGTGTGTGTGTGTGTTTTTGTTTTTGTGTGTGTGTTTTTGTTTTTGTGTGTGTTTTAGTTTTTGTGTGTTTTTTTGTTTTCGTGTGTGTTTTCGTTTTTCTGTGTGTGTGTGTTTTTGTTTTTGTGTGTGTTTTTCTTTTTGTGTGTGTGTTTGTGTTTTTGTTTTTGTGTGTGTTTTTGTGTTTGTTTTTGTTTTTTTGTGTGTGTGTGTTTTTGTTTTTGTGTGTGTTTTTGTTTTTCTGTGTGTGTGTTTTTTGTTTTTGTGTGTCTTTTTGTTTTTGTGTGTGTTTTTGTTTTTGTGCGTATGTTTTTGTTTTGTGTGTGTTTATGTTTTTGTGGGTGTGTGTGTTTTTGTTTTTGTGTGTGTTTTTGTTTTTGTGTGTGTGTGTGTTTTTGTTTTTGTGCGTGTTTTTGTTTTTCTGTGTGTGTGTTTGTTTTTGTTTGTGTTTTTGTTTTTGTGTGTGCGTGTTTGTTTGTTTTTGTGTGTGTTTTTGTTTTTCTGTGTGTGTGTGTTTTGTTTTTGTGTATGTCTGTTTGTTTTTGTGTGTGTTTTTGTTTTTGTGCGTGTTTTTGTTTTTCTGTGTGTGTGTGTTTTTTTTTGTGTGTGTCTTTTTGTGTGTGTTTGTGTTTTTGTTTTTGTGTGTGTTTTTGTTTTTGTGTGTGTGTTTGTTTTTGTGTTTGTTTTTGTTTTTGTGTGTGTTTTTGTTTTTCTGTGCGTGTGTGTTTTTATTTTTGTGTGTGTTTTTGTTTTTGTGTGTGTGTTTGTTTTTGTGTGTGTGTGTTTTTGTGTGTGTTTGTGTTTTTTCTTTTTGTGTGTGTGTGTGTTTGAGCTTTTGTTTTTGTGTGTGTTTTTGTTTTTCTGTGCGTGTGTGTTTTTGTTTTTGTGTGTGTTTTTGTTTTTGAGTGTGTGTGTGTGTTTGAGCTTTCGTTTTTGTGTGTGTTTTTGTTTTTCTGTGCGTGTGTGTTTTTGTTTTTGTGTGTGTTTTTGTTTTTCTTTGTGTGTGTTTTTTGTTTTTGTGTGTGTTTTTGTTTTTGTGCATTTGTTTTTGTTTTTGTGTGTGTTTATGTTTTTGTGGGTGTGTGTTTTTTTGTGTATGTTTTTGTATTTCTGTGTGTGTGTGTTTTTTGTTTTTGTGTGTGTTTTTGTTTTTGTGTGTGTGTGTTTGTTTTTGTGTGTGTGTGGTTTTGTTTTTGTGTGTGTGTTTGTGTATTGTTTTTGTATGTGGTTTTGTTTTTGTGTGTGTGTTTGTGTTTTTGTGGGTGTGTGTTTGTTTTTGTGTGTGTTTGTTTTTGTTGTTGTGTGTGTTTTAGTTTTTGTGTGTGTGGTTTTGTTTTTGCGTGTGTTTTTGTTTTTGTTTTTGTGTGTGTTTTTGTTTTTGTGTGTGTTTGTTTTTGTGTGTGTGTGTTTGTTTTTGTGTGTGTTTTTGTTTTTCTGTGCGTGTGTGTTTTTTGTTTTTGTGTGTGTGTCTTTTTGTGTGTGTGTGTGTCTTTTTGTGTGTGTGTGTGTATTTGTTTTTGTGTGTGTATTTGTTTTTGTTTGTGTGTTTGTTTTTGTGTGTGTTTTTGTTTTTGTGTTTGTTTGTTTGAGCTTTTGTTTTTGTGTGTGTTTTTGTTTTTCTGTGCGTGTGTTTTTGTTTGTGTGTGTTTGTTTGTGTGTGTGTGTGGTTTTGTTTTTGTGTGTTTTTGTTTTTGTGTGTGTGTTTTTATTTTTGTGTGTGTTTTTGTTTTTGAGTGTGTGTGTGTGTTTGTTTTTGTGTGTGTGTTTTTGTTTTTGTGTGTGCTTTAGTTTTTGTGTGTTTTTTTGTTTTCGTGTGTGTTTTCGTTTTTCTGTGTGTGTGTGTTTTTGTTTTTGTGTGTGTTTTTCTTTTTGTGTGTGTGTTTTTGTTTTTGTGTGTGTTTTTGTGTTTGTTTTTGTTTTTTTGTGTGTGTGTGTTTTTGTTTTTGTGTGTGTTTTTGTTTTTCTGTGTGTGTGTTTTTTGTTTTTGTGTGTCTTTTTGTTTTTGTGTGTGTTTTTGTTTTTGTGCGTATGTTTTTGTTTTGTGTGTGTTTATGTTTTTGTGGGTGTGTGTGCTTTTGTGGGTGTGTGTGTTCTTGTTTTTGTGTGTGTTTTTGTTTTTCTGTGTGTGTGTGTTTTTTGTTTTTGTTTGTGTGTGTTTTTGTGTGTGTGTGTGTTTTTTGTTTTTTGCGTGTGTTTTTGTTTTTGTTTTTGTTTGTGTGTTTGTTTTTGTGTGTGTGTGTTTTTGTTTTTGTGCGTGTTTTTGTTTTTCTGTGTGTGTGTTTGTTTTTGTTTGTGTTTTTGTTTTTGTGTGTGCGTGTTTGTTTGTTTTTGTGTGTGTTTTTGTTTTTCTGTGTGTGTGTGTTTTGTTTTTGTGTATGTCTGTTTGTTTTTGTGCGTGTTTTTGTTTTTCTGTGTGTGTGTGTTTTTTTTTGTGTGTGTCTTTTTGTGTGTGTTTGTGTTTTTGTTTTTGTGTGTGTTTTTGTTTTTGTGTGTGTGTTTGTTTTTGTGTTTGTTTTTGTTTTTGTGTGTGTTTTTGTTTTTCTGTGCGTGTGTGTTTTTATTTTTGTGTGTGTTTTTGTTTTTGTGTGTGTGTTTGTTTTTGTGTGTGTGTGTTTTTGTGTGTGTTTGTGTTTTTTCTGTGCGTGTGTGTTTTTATTTTTGTGTGTGTTTTTGTTTTTGTGTGTGTGTTTGTTTTTGTGTGTGTGTGTTTTTGTGTGTGTTTGTGTTTTTTCTTTTTGTGTGTGTGTGTGTTTGAGCTTTTGTTTTTGTGTGTGTTTTTGTTTTTCTGTGCGTGTGTGTTTTTGTTTTTGTGTGTGTTTTTGTTTTTCTGTGTGTGTGTTTTTTGTTTTTGTGTGTGTTTTTGTTTTTGTGCATTTGTTTTTGTTTTTGTGTGTGTTTATGTTTTTGTGGGTGTGTGTTTTTTTGTGTATGTTTTTGTATTTCTGTGTGTGTGTGTTTTTTGTTTTTGTGTGTGTTTTTGTTTTTGTGTGTGTGTGTTTGTTTTTGTGTGTGTGTGGTTTTGTTTTTGTGTGTGTGTTTGTGGGTGTGTGTTTGTTTTTGTGTGTGTTTGTTTTTGTTGTTGTGTGTGTTTTAGTTTTTGTGTGTGTGGTTTTGTTTTTGCGTGTGTTTTTGTTTTTGTGTGTGTTTTTGTTTTTGTGCGTGTCTGTTTTTTGTTTTTGTGTGTGTGTCTTTTTGTGTGTGTGTGTGTTTTTTTTTTTGTGTGTGTATTTGTTTTTGTGTGTGTGTTTGTTTTTGTGTGTGTTTTTGTTTTTGTGTTTGTTTGTTTGAGCTTTTGTATTTGTGTGTGTTTTAGTTTTTGTGTGTTTTTTTGTTTTCGTGTGTGTTTTCGTTTTTCTGTGTGTGTGTGTGTTTTTGTTTTTGTGTGTGTTTTTCTTTTTGTGTGTGTGTTTGTGTTTTTGTTTTTGTGTGTGTTTTTGTGTTTGTTTTTGTTTTTTTGTGTGTGTGTGTTTTGTTTTTGTGTATGTCTGTTTGTTTTTGTGTGTGTGTTTGTTTTTCTGTGTGTGTGTTTTTTGTTTTTGTGTATGTCTGTTTGTTTTTTTGTGTGTGTGTGTTTTTGAGCTTTTGTTTTTGTGTGTGTTTTTGTTTTTCTGTGCGTGTGTGTTTTTGTTTTTGTGTGTGTTTTTGTTTTTGTGTGTGTTTTTGTTTTTGTGTGTGTGTGTTTGTTTTTGTGTGTGTGTCTTTTTGTGTGTGTGTGTGTTTTTTGTTTTTGTGTGTGTATTTGTTTTTGTGTGTGTGTTTGTTTTTGTGTGTGTTTTTGTTTTTATGTGTGTTTGTTTGAGCTTTTGTTTTTGTGTGTGTTTTTGTTTTTCTGTGCGTGTGTTTTTGTTTTTGTTTTTGTTTTTGTTTTTCTGTGTGTGTTTTTTGTTTTTGTGTGTGTTTTTGTGTGTGTGTGTTTGTTTTTATGTGTGTGTGGTTTTCTTTTTGTGTGTGTGTTTTTATTTTTGTGTTTGTTTTTGTTTTTGAGTGTGTGTGTGTGTTTTTGTTTTTGTGTGTGTGTTTTTGCTTTTGTGTGTGTTTTAGTTTTTGTGTGTGTTTTCGTTTTTCTGTGTGTGTGTTTGTGTTTTTGTTTTTGTGTGTGTTTTTGTGTTTGTTTTTGTTTTTCTGTGTGTGTGTGTTTTTGTTTTTGTGTGTGTTTTTGTTTTTGTGTGTATTTTTGTTTTTGTGCGTGTTTTTGTTTTTCTGTGCGTGTGTGTTTTTGTTTTTGTGTGTGTTTTTGTTTTTGTGTGTGTGTTTGAGCTTTTGTTTTTGTGTGTGTTTTTGTTTTTCTGTGCGTGTGTGTTTTTGTTTTTGTGTGTGTTTTTGTTTTTGTGCATTTGTTTTTGTTTTTGTGTGTGTTTATGTTTTTGTGGGTGTATGTTTTTTTGTGTATGTTTTTGTTTTTCTGTGTGTGTGTGTTTTGTTTCTGTGTGTGTTTTTGTTTTTGTGTGTGTGTGTTTGTTTTTGTGCGTGTGTTTGTTTTTGTGTGTGTTTTTGTTTTGTGTGTGTGTTTGTTTTTGTGTGTGTGTTTGTTTTTGTGTGTGTTTGTGTTTTTGTGTGTATTTGTGTTTTTTCTTTTTGTGTGTGTGTGTTTGAGCTTTTGTTTTTGTGTGTGTTTTTGTTTTTCTGTGTGTGTGTTTTTGTTTTCGTGTGTGTTTTTGTTTTTTTGTGTGTGTGTTTGAGCTTTCGTTTTTGTGTGTGTTTTTGTTTTTCTGTGCGTGTGTGTTTTTGTTTTTGTGTGTGTTTTTGTTTTTCTGTGTGTGTGTTTTTTGTTTTTGTGTGTGTTTTTGTTTTTGTGCATTTGTTTTTGTTTTTGTGTGTGTTTATGTTTTTGTGGGTGTATGTTTTTTTGTGTATGTTTTTGTTTTTCTGTGTGTGTGTGTTTTGTTTCTGTGTGTGTTTTTGTTTTTGTGTGTGTGTATTTGTTTTTGTGCGTGTGTTTGTTATTGTGTGTGTTTTTGTGTGTGTTTGTGTTTTTTCATTTTGTGTGTGTATTTGTTTTTGTGCGTGTGTTTGTTTTTCTGTGTGTGTGTTTTTGTTTTTGTGTGTTTTTGTTTTTGTGTGTGTTTTTGTTTTTGTGTGTTTGTTTTTGTGTGTGTGTGTTTGTTTTTGTGTGTGGTTTTGTTTTTCTGTGCGTGTGTGTTTTTTGTTTTTGTGTGTGTGTCTTTTTGTGTGTGTGTGTGTTTTTTGTTTTTGTGTGTGTATTTGTTTTTGTGTGTGTGTTTGTTTTTGTGTGTGTTTTTGTTTTTATGTGTGTTTGTTTGAGCTTTTGTTTTTGTGTGTGTTTTTGTTTTTCTGTGCGTGTGTTTTTGTTTTTGTTTGTGTTTTTGTTTTTCTGTGTGTGTTTTTTGTTTTTGTGTGTGTTTTTGTGTGTGTGTGTTTGTTTTTATGTGTGTGTGGTTTTGTTTTTGTGTGTTTTTGTTTTTGTGTGTGTGTTTTTATTTTTGTGTGTGTTTTTGTTTTTGAGTGTGTGTGTGTGTTTTTGTTTTTGTGTGTGTGTTTTTGTTTTTGTGTGTGTTTTAGTTTTTGTGTGTTTTTTTGTTTTCGTGTGTGTTTTCGTTTTTCTGTGTGTGTGTTTGTGTATTTGTTTTTGTGTGTGTTTTTGTGTTTGTTTTTGTTTTTTTGTGTGTGTGTTTGTTTTTGTTTGTGTTTTTGTTTTTGTGTGTGCGTGTTTGTTTGTTTTTGTGTGTGTTTTTGTTTTTCTGTGTGTGTGTGTTTTGTTTTTGTGTATGTCTGTTTGTTTTTGTGCGTGTTTTTGTTTTTCTGTGTGTGTGTGTTTTTTTTTGTGTGTGTCTTTTTGTGTGTGTTTGTGTTTTTGTTTTTGTGTGTGTTTTTGTTTTTGTGTGTGTGTTTGTTTTTGTGTTTGTTTTTGTTTTTGTGTGTGTTTTTGTTTTTCTGTGCGTGTGTGTTTTTATTTTTGTGTGTGTTTTTGTTTTTGTGTGTGTGTTTGTTTTTGTGTGTGTGTGTTTTTGTGTGTGTTTGTGTTTTTTCTTTTTGTGTGTGTGTGTGTTTGAGCTTTTGTTTTTGTGTGTGTTTTTGTTTTTCTGTGCGTGTGTGTTTTTGTTTTTGTGTGTGTTTTTGTTTTTCTGTGTGTGTGTTTTTTGTTTTTGTGTGTGTTTTTGTTTTTGTGCATTTGTTTTTGTTTTTGTGTGTGTTTATGTTTTTGTGGGTGTGTGTTTTTTTGTGTATGTTTTTGTATTTCTGTGTGTGTGTGTTTTTTGTTTTTGTGTGTGTTTTTGTTTTTGTGTGTGTGTGTTTGTTTTTGTGTGTGTGTGGTTTTGTTTTTGTGTGTGTGTTTGTGGGTGTGTGTTTGTTTTTGTGTGTGTTTGTTTTTGTTGTTGTGTGTGTTTTAGTTTTTGTGTGTGTGGTTTTGTTTTTGCGTGTGTTTTTGTTTTTGTGTGTGTTTTTGTTTTTGTGCGTGTCTGTTTTTTGTTTTTGTGTGTGTGTCTTTTTGTGTGTGTGTGTGTTTTTTTTTTTGTGTGTGTATTTGTTTTTGTGTGTGTGTTTGTTTTTGTGTGTGTTTTTGTTTTTGTGTTTGTTTGTTTGAGCTTTTGTTTTTGTGTGTGTTTTAGTTTTTGTGTGTTTTTTTGTTTTTGTGTGTGTTTTTCTTTTTGTGTGTGTGTTTGTGTTTTTGTTTTTGTGTGTGTTTTTGTGTTTGTTTTTGTTTTTTTGTGTGTGTGTGTTTTTGTTTTTGTGTGTGTTTTTGTTTTTCTGTGTGTGTGTTTTTTGTTTTTGTGTGTCTTTTTGTTTTTGTGTGTGTTTTTGTTTTTGTGCGTATGTTTTTGTTTTGTGTGTGTTTATGTTTTTGTGGGTGTGTGTGCTTTTGTGGGTGTGTGTGTTTTTGTTTTTGTGTGTGTTTTTGTTTTTCTGTGTGTGTGTGTTTTTTGTTTTTGTTTGTGTGTGTTTTTGTGTGTGTGTGTGTTTTTTGTTTTTTGCGTGTGTTTTTGTTTTTGTTTTTGTTTGTGTGTTTGTTTTTGTGTGTGTGTGTTTTTGTTTTTGTGCGTGTTTTTGTTTTTCTGTGTGTGTGTTTGTTTTTGTTTGTGTTTTTGTTTTTGTGTGTGCGTGTTTGTTTGTTTTTGTGTGTGTTTTTGTTTTTCTGTGTGTGTGTGTTTTGTTTTTGTGTATGTCTGTTTGTTTTTGTGCGTGTTTTTGTTTTTCTGTGTGTGTGTGTTTTTTTTTGTGTGTGTCTTTTTGTGTGTGTTTGTGTTTTTGTTTTTGTGTGTGTTTTTGTTTTTGTGTGTGTGTTTGTTTTTGTGTTTGTTTTTGTTTTTGTGTGTGTTTTTGTTTTTCTGTGCGTGTGTGTTTTTATTTTTGTGTGTGTTTTTGTTTTTGTGTGTGTGTTTGTTTTTGTGTGTGTGTGTTTTTGTGTGTGTTTGTGTTTTTTCTTTTTGTGTGTGTGTGTGTTTGAGCTTTTGTTTTTGTGTGTGTTTTTGTTTTTCTGTGCGTGTGTGTTTTTGTTTTTGTGTGTGTTTTTGTTTTTCTGTGTGTGTGTTTTTTGTTTTTGTGTGTGTTTTTGTTTTTGTGCATTTGTTTTTGTTTTTGTGTGTGTTTATGTTTTTGTGGGTGTGTGTTTTTTTGTGTATGTTTTTGTATTTCTGTGTGTGTGTGTTTTTTGTTTTTGTGTGTGTTTTTGTTTTTGTGTGTGTGTGTTTGTTTTTGTGTGTGTGTGGTTTTGTTTTTGTGTGTGTGTTTGTGGGTGTGTGTTTGTTTTTGTGTGTGTTTGTTTTTGTTGTTGTGTGTGTTTTAGTTTTTGTGTGTGTGGTTTTGTTTTTGCGTGTGTTTTTGTTTTTGTGTGTGTTTTTGTTTTTGTGCGTGTCTGTTTTTTGTTTTTGTGTGTGTGTCTTTTTGTGTGTGTGTGTGTTTTTTTTTTTGTGTGTGTATTTGTTTTTGTGTGTGTGTTTGTTTTTGTGTGTGTTTTTGTTTTTGTGTTTGTTTGTTTGAGCTTTTGTATTTGTGTGTGTTTTAGTTTTTGTGTGTTTTTTTGTTTTCGTGTGTGTTTTCGTTTTTCTGTGTGTGTGTGTGTTTTTGTTTTTGTGTGTGTTTTTCTTTTTGTGTGTGTGTTTGTGTTTTTGTTTTTGTGTGTGTTTTTGTGTTTGTTTTTGTTTTTTTGTGTGTGTGTGTTTTGTTTTTGTGTATGTCTGTTTGTTTTTGTGTGTGTGTTTGTTTTTCTGTGTGTGTGTTTTTTGTTTTTGTGTATGTCTGTTTGTTTTTTTGTGTGTGTGTGTTTTTGAGCTTTTGTTTTTGTGTGTGTTTTTGTTTTTCTGTGCGTGTGTGTTTTTGTTTTTGTGTGTGTTTTTGTTTTTGTGTGTGTGTGTTTGTTTTTGTGTGTGTGTCTTTTTGTGTGTGTGTGTGTTTTTTGTTTTTGTGTGTGTATTTGTTTTTGTGTGTGTGTTTGTTTTTGTGTGTGTTTTTGTTTTTATGTGTGTTTGTTTGAGCTTTTGTTTTTGTGTGTGTTTTTGTTTTTCTGTGCGTGTGTTTTTGTTTTTGTTTTTGTTTTTGTTTTTCTGTGTGTGTTTTTTGTTTTTGTGTGTGTTTTTGTGTGTGTGTGTTTGTTTTTATGTGTGTGTGGTTTTGTTTTTGTGTGTGTGTTTTTATTTTTGTGTTTGTTTTTGTTTTTGAGTGTGTGTGTGTGTTTTTGTTTTTGTGTGTGTGTTTTTGCTTTTGTGTGTGTTTTAGTTTTTGTGTGTGTTTTCGTTTTTCTGTGTGTGTGTTTGTGTTTTTGTTTTTGTGTGTGTTTTTGTGTTTGTTTTTGTTTTTCTGTGTGTGTGTGTTTTTGTTTTTGTGTGTGTTTTTGTTTTTGTGTGTATTTTTGTTTTTGTGCGTGTTTTTGTTTTTCTGTGCGTGTGTGTTTTTGTTTTTGTGTGTGTTTTTGTTTTTGTGTGTGTGTTTGAGCTTTTGTTTTTGTGTGTGTTTTTGTTTTTCTGTGCGTGTGTGTTTTTGTTTTTGTGTGTGTTTTTGTTTTTGTGCATTTGTTTTTGTTTTTGTGTGTGTTTATGTTTTTGTGGGTGTATGTTTTTTGTGTATGTTTTTGTTTTTCTGTGTGTGTGTGTTTTGTTTCTGTGTGTGTTTTTGTTTTTGTGTGTGTGTGTTTGTTTTTGTGCGTGTGTTTGTTTTTGTGTGTGTTTTTGTTTTGTGTGTGTGTTTGTTTTTGTGTGTGTGTTTGTTTTTGTGTGTGTTTGTGTTTTTGTGTGTATTTGTGTTTTTTCTTTTTGTGTGTGTGTGTTTGAGCTTTTGTTTTTGTGTGTGTTTTTGTTTTTCTGTGTGTGTGTTTTTGTTTTCGTGTGTGTTTTTGTTTTTTTGTGTGTGTGTTTGAGCTTTCGTTTTTGTGTGTGTTTTTGTTTTTCTGTGCGTGTGTGTTTTTGTTTTTGTGTGTGTTTTTGTTTTTCTGTGTGTGTGTTTTTTGTTTTTGTGTGTGTTTTTGTTTTTGTGCATTTGTTTTTGTTTTTGTGTGTGTTTATGTTTTTGTGGGTGTATGTTTTTTTGTGTATGTTTTTGTTTTTCTGTGTGTGTGTGTTTTGTTTCTGTGTGTGTTTTTGTTTTTGTGTGTGTGTGTTTGTTTTTGTGCGTGTGTTTGTTATTGTGTGTGTTTTTGTTTTGTGTGTGTGTTTGTTTTTGTGTGTGTGTTTTTGTGTGTGTTTGTGTTTTTTCATTTTGTGTGTGTATTTGTTTTTGTGTGTGTGTTTGTTTTTCTGTGTGTGTGTTTTTGTTTTTGTGTGTTTTTGTTTTTGTGTGTGTTTTTGTTTTTGTGTGTTTGTTTTTGTGTGTGTGTGTTTGTTTTTGTGTGTGGTTTTGTTTTTCTGTGCGTGTGTGTTTTTTGTTTTTGTGTGTGTGTCTTTTTGTGTGTGTGTGTGTTTTTTGTTTTTGTGTGTGTATTTGTTTTTGTGTGTGTGTTTGTTTTTGTGTGTGTTTTTGTTTTTATGTGTGTTTGTTTGAGCTTTTGTTTTTGTGTGTGTTTTTGTTTTTGTGTGTGTTTTTGTTTTTCTGTGTGTGTGTTTTTTGTTTTTGCGTATGTCTGTTTGTTTTTGTGTGTGGTTTTCTTTTTCTGTGCGTGTGTGTTTTTTGTTTTTGTGTGTGTGTCTTTTTGTGTGTGTGTGTGTTTTTTGTTTTTGTGTGTGTATTTGTTTTTGTGTGTGTGTTTGTTTTTGTGTGTGTTTTTGTTTTTATGTGTGTTTGTTTGAGCTTTTGTTTTTGTGTGTGTTTTTGTTTTTCTGTGCGTGTGTTTTTGTTTTTGTTTGTGTTTTTGTTTTTCTGTGTGTGTTTTTTGTTTTTGTGTGTGTTTTTGTGTGTGTGTGTTTGTTTTTATGTGTGTGTGGTTTTGTTTTTGTGTGTTTTTGTTTTTGTGTGTGTGTTTTTATTTTTGTGTGTGTTTTTGTTTTTGAGTGTGTGTGTGTGTTTTTGTTTTTGTGTGTGTGTTTTTGTTTTTGTGTGTGTTTTAGTTTTTGTGTGTTTTTTTGTTTTCGTGTGTGTTTTCGTTTTTCTGTGTGTGTGTTTGTGTATTTGTTTTTGTGTGTGTTTTTGTTTTTGTGCGTGTCTGTTTTTTGTTTTTGTGTGTGTGTCTTTTTGTGTGTGTGTGTGTTTTTTTTTTTGTGTGTGTATTTGTTTTTGTGTGTGTGTTTGTTTTTGTGTGTGTTTTTGTTTTTGTGTTTGTTTGTTTGAGCTTTTGTTTTTGTGTGTGTTTTAGTTTTTGTGTGTTTTTTTGTTTTCGTGTGTGTTTTCGTTTTTCTGTGTGTGTGTGTGTTTTTGTTTTTGTGTGTGTTTTTCTTTTTGTGTGTGTGTTTGTGTTTTTGTTTTTGTGTGTGTTTTTGTGTTTGTTTTTGTTTTTTTGTGTGTGTGTGTTTTGTTTTTGTGTATGTCTGTTTGTTTTTGTGTGTGTGTTTGTTTTTCTGTGTGTGTGTTTTTTGTTTTTGTGTATGTCTGTTTGTTTTTTTGTGTGTGTGTGTTTTTGAGCTTTTGTTTTTGTGTGTGTGTCTTTTTGTGTGTGTGTGTGTCTTTTTGTGTGTGTGTGTGTATTTGTTTTTGTGTGTGTATTTGTTTTTGTTTGTGTGTTTGTTTTTGTGTGTGTTTTTGTTTTTGTGTTTGTTTGTTTGAGCTTTTGTTTTTGTGTGTGTTTTTGTTTTTCTGTGCGTGTGTTTTTGTTTGTGTGTGTTTGTTTGTGTGTGTGTGTGGTTTTGTTTTTGTGTGTTTTTGTTTTTGTGTGTGTGTTTTTATTTTTGTGTGTGTTTTTGTTTTTGAGTGTGTGTGTGTGTTTGTTTTTGTGTGTGTGTTTTTGTTTTTGTGTGTGCTTTAGTTTTTGTGTGTTTTTTTGTTTTCGTGTGTGTTTTCGTTTTTCTGTGTGTGTGTGTTTTTGTTTTTGTGTGTGTTTTTCTTTTTGTGTGTGTGTTTGTGTTTTTGTTTTTGTGTGTGTTTTTGTGTTTGTTTTTGTTTTTTTGTGTGTGTGTGTTTTTGTTTTTGTGTGTGTTTTTGTTTTTCTGTGTGTGTGTTTTTTGTTTTTGTGTGTCTTTTTGTTTTTGTGTGTGTTTTTGTTTTTGTGCGTATGTTTTTGTTTTGTGTGTGTTTATGTTTTTGTGGGTGTGTGTGCTTTTGTGGGTGTGTGTGTTTTTGTTTTTGTGTGTGTTTTTGTTTTTCTGTGTGTGTGTGTTTTTTGTTTTTGTTTGTGTGTGTTTTTGTGTGTGTGTGTGTTTTTTGTTTTTTGCGTGTGTTTTTGTTTTTGTTTTTGTTTGTGTGTTTGTTTTTGTGTGTGTGTGTTTTTGTTTTTGTGCGTGTTTTTGTTTTTCTGTGTGTGTGTTTGTTTTTGTTTGTGTTTTTGTTTTTGTGTGTGCGTGTTTGTTTGTTTTTGTGTGTGTTTTTGTTTTTCTGTGTGTGTGTGTTTTGTTTTTGTGTATGTCTGTTTGTTTTTGTGCGTGTTTTTGTTTTTCTGTGTGTGTGTGTTTTTTTTTGTGTGTGTCTTTTTGTGTGTGTTTGTGTTTTTGTTTTTGTGTGTGTTTTTGTTTTTGTGTGTGTGTTTGTTTTTGTGTTTGTTTTTGTTTTTGTGTGTGTTTTTGTTTTTCTGTGCGTGTGTGTTTTTATTTTTGTGTGTGTTTTTGTTTTTGTGTGTGTGTTTGTTTTTGTGTGTGTGTGTTTTTGTGTGTGTTTGTGTTTTTTCTTTTTGTGTGTGTGTGTGTTTGAGCTTTTGTTTTTGTGTGTGTTTTTGTTTTTCTGTGCGTGTGTGTTTTTGTTTTTGTGTGTGTTTTTGTTTTTCTGTGTGTGTGTTTTTTGTTTTTGTGTGTGTTTTTGTTTTTGTGCATTTGTTTTTGTTTTTGTGTGTGTTTATGTTTTTGTGGGTGTGTGTTTTTTTGTGTATGTTTTTGTATTTCTGTGTGTGTGTGTTTTTTGTTTTTGTGTGTGTTTTTGTTTTTGTGTGTGTGTGTTTGTTTTTGTGTGTGTGTGGTTTTGTTTTTGTGTGTGTGTTTGTGGGTGTGTGTTTGTTTTTGTGTGTGTTTGTTTTTGTTGTTGTGTGTGTTTTAGTTTTTGTGTGTGTGGTTTTGTTTTTGCGTGTGTTTTTGTTTTTGTGTGTGTTTTTGTTTTTGTGCGTGTCTGTTTTTTGTTTTTGTGTGTGTGTCTTTTTGTGTGTGTGTGTGTTTTTTTTTTTGTGTGTGTATTTGTTTTTGTGTGTGTGTTTGTTTTTGTGTGTGTTTTTGTTTTTGTGTTTGTTTGTTTGAGCTTTTGTATTTGTGTGTGTTTTAGTTTTTGTGTGTTTTTTTGTTTTCGTGTGTGTTTTCGTTTTTCTGTGTGTGTGTGTGTTTTTGTTTTTGTGTGTGTTTTTCTTTTTGTGTGTGTGTTTGTGTTTTTGTTTTTGTGTGTGTTTTTGTGTTTGTTTTTGTTTTTTTGTGTGTGTGTGTTTTGTTTTTGTGTATGTCTGTTTGTTTTTGTGTGTGTGTTTGTTTTTCTGTGTGTGTGTTTTTTGTTTTTGTGTATGTCTGTTTGTTTTTTTGTGTGTGTGTGTTTTTGAGCTTTTGTTTTTGTGTGTGTTTTTGTTTTTCTGTGCGTGTGTGTTTTTGTTTTTGTGTGTGTTTTTGTTTTTGTGTGTGTTTTTGTTTTTGTGTGTGTGTGTTTGTTTTTGTGTGTGTGTCTTTTTGTGTGTGTGTGTGTTTTTTGTTTTTGTGTGTGTATTTGTTTTTGTGTGTGTGTTTGTTTTTGTGTGTGTTTTTGTTTTTATGTGTGTTTGTTTGAGCTTTTGTTTTTGTGTGTGTTTTTGTTTTTCTGTGCGTGTGTTTTTGTTTTTGTTTTTGTTTTTGTTTTTCTGTGTGTGTTTTTTGTTTTTGTGTGTGTTTTTGTGTGTGTGTGTTTGTTTTTATGTGTGTGTGGTTTTCTTTTTGTGTGTGTGTTTTTATTTTTGTGTTTGTTTTTGTTTTTGAGTGTGTGTGTGTGTTTTTGTTTTTGTGTGTGTGTTTTTGCTTTTGTGTGTGTTTTAGTTTTTGTGTGTGTTTTCGTTTTTCTGTGTGTGTGTTTGTGTTTTTGTTTTTGTGTGTGTTTTTGTGTTTGTTTTTGTTTTTCTGTGTGTGTGTGTTTTTGTTTTTGTGTGTGTTTTTGTTTTTGTGTGTATTTTTGTTTTTGTGCGTGTTTTTGTTTTTCTGTGCGTGTGTGTTTTTGTTTTTGTGTGTGTTTTTGTTTTTGTGTGTGTGTTTGAGCTTTTGTTTTTGTGTGTGTTTTTGTTTTTCTGTGCGTGTGTGTTTTTGTTTTTGTGTGTGTTTTTGTTTTTGTGCATTTGTTTTTGTTTTTGTGTGTGTTTATGTTTTTGTGGGTGTATGTTTTTTTGTGTATGTTTTTGTTTTTCTGTGTGTGTGTGTTTTGTTTCTGTGTGTGTTTTTGTTTTTGTGTGTGTGTGTTTGTTTTTGTGCGTGTGTTTGTTTTTGTGTGTGTTTTTGTTTTGTGTGTGTGTTTGTTTTTGTGTGTGTGTTTGTTTTTGTGTGTGTTTGTGTTTTTGTGTGTATTTGTGTTTTTTCTTTTTGTGTGTGTGTGTTTGAGCTTTTGTTTTTGTGTGTGTTTTTGTTTTTCTGTGTGTGTGTTTTTGTTTTCGTGTGTGTTTTTGTTTTTTTGTGTGTGTGTTTGAGCTTTCGTTTTTGTGTGTGTTTTTGTTTTTCTGTGCGTGTGTGTTTTTGTTTTTGTGTGTGTTTTTGTTTTTCTGTGTGTGTGTTTTTTGTTTTTGTGTGTGTTTTTGTTTTTGTGCATTTGTTTTTGTTTTTGTGTGTGTTTATGTTTTTGTGGGTGTATGTTTTTTTGTGTATGTTTTTGTTTTTCTGTGTGTGTGTGTTTTGTTTCTGTGTGTGTTTTTGTTTTTGTGTGTGTGTATTTGTTTTTGTGCGTGTGTTTGTTATTGTGTGTGTTTTTGTGTGTGTTTGTGTTTTTTCATTTTGTGTGTGTATTTGTTTTTGTGCGTGTGTTTGTTTTTCTGTGTGTGTGTTTTTGTTTTTGTGTGTTTTTGTTTTTGTGTGTGTTTTTGTTTTTGTGTGTTTGTTTTTGTGTGTGTGTGTTTGTTTTTGTGTGTGGTTTTGTTTTTCTGTGCGTGTGTGTTTTTTGTTTTTGTGTGTGTGTCTTTTTGTGTGTGTGTGTGTTTTTTGTTTTTGTGTGTGTATTTGTTTTTGTGTGTGTGTTTGTTTTTGTGTGTGTTTTTGTTTTTATGTGTGTTTGTTTGAGCTTTTGTTTTTGTGTGTGTTTTTGTTTTTCTGTGTGTTTTTGTTTTTCTGTGTGTGTGTTTTTTGTTTTTGTGTATGTCTGTTTGTTTTTGTGTGTGGTTTTCTTTTTCTGTGCGTGTGTGTTTTTTGTTTTTGTGTGTGTGTCTTTTTGTGTGTGTGTGTGTGTTTTTTGTTTTTGTGTGTGTATTTGTTTTTGTGTGTGTGTTTGTTTTTGTGTGTGTTTTTGTTTTTATGTGTGTTTGTTTGAGCTTTTGTTTTTGTGTGTGTTTTTGTTTTTCTGTGCGTGTGTTTTTGTTTTTGTTTGTGTTTTTGTTTTTCTGTGTGTGTTTTTTGTTTTTGTGTGTGTTTTTGTGTGTGTGTGTTTGTTTTTATGTGTGTGTGGTTTTGTTTTTGTGTGTTTTTGTTTTTGTGTGTGTGTTTTTATTTTTGTGTGTGTTTTTGTTTTTGAGTGTGTGTGTGTGTTTTTGTTTTTGTGTGTGTGTTTTTGTTTTTGTGTGTGTTTTAGTTTTTGTGTGTTTTTTTGTTTTCGTGTGTGTTTTCGTTTTTCTGTGTGTGTGTTTGTGTATTTGTTTTTGTGTGTGTTTTTGTGTTTGTTTTTGTTTTTTTGTGTGTGTGTTTGTTTTTGTTTGTGTTTTTGTTTTTGTGTGTGCGTGTTTGTTTGTTTTTGTGTGTGTTTTTGTTTTTCTGTGTGTGTGTGTTTTGTTTTTGTGTATGTCTGTTTGTTTTTGTGCGTGTTTTTGTTTTTCTGTGTGTGTGTGTTTTTTTTTGTGTGTGTCTTTTTGTGTGTGTTTGTGTTTTTGTTTTTGTGTGTGTTTTTGTTTTTGTGTGTGTGTTTGTTTTTGTGTTTGTTTTTGTTTTTGTGTGTGTTTTTGTTTTTCTGTGCGTGTGTGTTTTTATTTTTGTGTGTGTTTTTGTTTTTGTGTGTGTGTTTGTTTTTGTGTGTGTGTGTTTTTGTGTGTGTTTGTGTTTTTTCTTTTTGTGTGTGTGTGTGTTTGAGCTTTTGTTTTTGTGTGTGTTTTTGTTTTTCTGTGCGTGTGTGTTTTTGTTTTTGTGTGTGTTTTTGTTTTTCTGTGTGTGTGTTTTTTGTTTTTGTGTGTGTTTTTGTTTTTGTGCATTTGTTTTTGTTTTTGTGTGTGTTTATGTTTTTGTGGGTGTGTGTTTTTTTGTGTATGTTTTTGTATTTCTGTGTGTGTGTGTTTTTTGTTTTTGTGTGTGTTTTTGTTTTTGTGTGTGTGTGTTTGTTTTTGTGTGTGTGTGGTTTTGTTTTTGTGTGTGTGTTTGTGGGTGTGTGTTTGTTTTTGTGTGTGTTTGTTTTTGTTGTTGTGTGTGTTTTAGTTTTTGTGTGTGTGGTTTTGTTTTTGCGTGTGTTTTTGTTTTTGTGTGTGTTTTTGTTTTTGTGCGTGTCTGTTTTTTGTTTTTGTGTGTGTGTCTTTTTGTGTGTGTGTGTGTTTTTTTTTTTGTGTGTGTATTTGTTTTTGTGTGTGTGTTTGTTTTTGTGTGTGTTTTTGTTTTTGTGTTTGTTTGTTTGAGCTTTTGTTTTTGTGTGTGTTTTAGTTTTTGTGTGTTTTTTTGTTTTTGTGTGTGTTTTTCTTTTTGTGTGTGTGTTTGTGTTTTTGTTTTTGTGTGTGTTTTTGTGTTTGTTTTTGTTTTTTTGTGTGTGTGTGTTTTTGTTTTTGTGTGTGTTTTTGTTTTTCTGTGTGTGTGTTTTTTGTTTTTGTGTGTCTTTTTGTTTTTGTGTGTGTTTTTGTTTTTGTGCGTATGTTTTTGTTTTGTGTGTGTTTATGTTTTTGTGGGTGTGTGTGCTTTTGTGGGTGTGTGTGTTTTTGTTTTTGTGTGTGTTTTTGTTTTTCTGTGTGTGTGTGTTTTTTGTTTTTGTTTGTGTGTGTTTTTGTGTGTGTGTGTGTTTTTTGTTTTTTGCGTGTGTTTTTGTTTTTGTTTTTGTTTGTGTGTTTGTTTTTGTGTGTGTGTGTTTTTGTTTTTGTGCGTGTTTTTGTTTTTCTGTGTGTGTGTTTGTTTTTGTTTGTGTTTTTGTTTTTGTGTGTGCGTGTTTGTTTGTTTTTGTGTGTGTTTTTGTTTTTCTGTGTGTGTGTGTTTTGTTTTTGTGTATGTCTGTTTGTTTTTGTGCGTGTTTTTGTTTTTCTGTGTGTGTGTGTTTTTTTTTGTGTGTGTCTTTTTGTGTGTGTTTGTGTTTTTGTTTTTGTGTGTGTTTTTGTTTTTGTGTGTGTGTTTGTTTTTGTGTTTGTTTTTGTTTTTGTGTGTGTTTTTGTTTTTCTGTGCGTGTGTGTTTTTATTTTTGTGTGTGTTTTTGTTTTTGTGTGTGTGTTTGTTTTTGTGTGTGTGTGTTTTTGTGTGTGTTTGTGTTTTTTCTTTTTGTGTGTGTGTGTGTTTGAGCTTTTGTTTTTGTGTGTGTTTTTGTTTTTCTGTGCGTGTGTGTTTTTGTTTTTGTGTGTGTTTTTGTTTTTCTGTGTGTGTGTTTTTTGTTTTTGTGTGTGTTTTTGTTTTTGTGCATTTGTTTTTGTTTTTGTGTGTGTTTATGTTTTTGTGGGTGTGTGTTTTTTTGTGTATGTTTTTGTATTTCTGTGTGTGTGTGTTTTTTGTTTTTGTGTGTGTTTTTGTTTTTGTGTGTGTGTGTTTGTTTTTGTGTGTGTGTGGTTTTGTTTTTGTGTGTGTGTTTGTGGGTGTGTGTTTGTTTTTGTGTGTGTTTGTTTTTGTTGTTGTGTGTGTTTTAGTTTTTGTGTGTGTGGTTTTGTTTTTGCGTGTGTTTTTGTTTTTGTGTGTGTTTTTGTTTTTGTGCGTGTCTGTTTTTTGTTTTTGTGTGTGTGTCTTTTTGTGTGTGTGTGTGTTTTTTTTTTTGTGTGTGTATTTGTTTTTGTGTGTGTGTTTGTTTTTGTGTGTGTTTTTGTTTTTGTGTTTGTTTGTTTGAGCTTTTGTATTTGTGTGTGTTTTAGTTTTTGTGTGTTTTTTTGTTTTCGTGTGTGTTTTCGTTTTTCTGTGTGTGTGTGTGTTTTTGTTTTTGTGTGTGTTTTTCTTTTTGTGTGTGTGTTTGTGTTTTTGTTTTTGTGTGTGTTTTTGTGTTTGTTTTTGTTTTTTTGTGTGTGTGTGTTTTGTTTTTGTGTATGTCTGTTTGTTTTTGTGTGTGTGTTTGTTTTTCTGTGTGTGTGTTTTTTGTTTTTGTGTATGTCTGTTTGTTTTTTTGTGTGTGTGTGTTTTTGAGCTTTTGTTTTTGTGTGTGTTTTTGTTTTTCTGTGCGTGTGTGTTTTTGTTTTTGTGTGTGTTTTTGTTTTTGTGTGTGTGTGTTTGTTTTTGTGTGTGTGTCTTTTTGTGTGTGTGTGTGTTTTTTGTTTTTGTGTGTGTATTTGTTTTTGTGTGTGTGTTTGTTTTTGTGTGTGTTTTTGTTTTTATGTGTGTTTGTTTGAGCTTTTGTTTTTGTGTGTGTTTTTGTTTTTCTGTGCGTGTGTTTTTGTTTTTGTTTTTGTTTTTGTTTTTCTGTGTGTGTTTTTTGTTTTTGTGTGTGTTTTTGTGTGTGTGTGTTTGTTTTTATGTGTGTGTGGTTTTGTTTTTGTGTGTGTGTTTTTATTTTTGTGTTTGTTTTTGTTTTTGAGTGTGTGTGTGTGTTTTTGTTTTTGTGTGTGTGTTTTTGCTTTTGTGTGTGTTTTAGTTTTTGTGTGTGTTTTCGTTTTTCTGTGTGTGTGTTTGTGTTTTTGTTTTTGTGTGTGTTTTTGTGTTTGTTTTTGTTTTTCTGTGTGTGTGTGTTTTTGTTTTTGTGTGTGTTTTTGTTTTTGTGTGTATTTTTGTTTTTGTGCGTGTTTTTGTTTTTCTGTGCGTGTGTGTTTTTGTTTTTGTGTGTGTTTTTGTTTTTGTGTGTGTGTTTGAGCTTTTGTTTTTGTGTGTGTTTTTGTTTTTCTGTGCGTGTGTGTTTTTGTTTTTGTGTGTGTTTTTGTTTTTGTGCATTTGTTTTTGTTTTTGTGTGTGTTTATGTTTTTGTGGGTGTATGTTTTTTGTGTATGTTTTTGTTTTTCTGTGTGTGTGTGTTTTGTTTCTGTGTGTGTTTTTGTTTTTGTGTGTGTGTGTTTGTTTTTGTGCGTGTGTTTGTTTTTGTGTGTGTTTTTGTTTTGTGTGTGTGTTTGTTTTTGTGTGTGTGTTTGTTTTTGTGTGTGTTTGTGTTTTTGTGTGTATTTGTGTTTTTTCTTTTTGTGTGTGTGTGTTTGAGCTTTTGTTTTTGTGTGTGTTTTTGTTTTTCTGTGTGTGTGTTTTTGTTTTCGTGTGTGTTTTTGTTTTTTTGTGTGTGTGTTTGAGCTTTCGTTTTTGTGTGTGTTTTTGTTTTTCTGTGCGTGTGTGTTTTTGTTTTTGTGTGTGTTTTTGTTTTTCTGTGTGTGTGTTTTTTGTTTTTGTGTGTGTTTTTGTTTTTGTGCATTTGTTTTTGTTTTTGTGTGTGTTTATGTTTTTGTGGGTGTATGTTTTTTTGTGTATGTTTTTGTTTTTCTGTGTGTGTGTGTTTTGTTTCTGTGTGTGTTTTTGTTTTTGTGTGTGTGTGTTTGTTTTTGTGCGTGTGTTTGTTATTGTGTGTGTTTTTGTTTTGTGTGTGTGTTTGTTTTTGTGTGTGTGTTTTTGTGTGTGTTTGTGTTTTTTCATTTTGTGTGTGTATTTGTTTTTGTGTGTGTGTTTGTTTTTCTGTGTGTGTGTTTTTGTTTTTGTGTGTTTTTGTTTTTGTGTGTGTTTTTGTTTTTGTGTGTTTGTTTTTGTGTGTGTGTGTTTGTTTTTGTGTGTGGTTTTGTTTTTCTGTGCGTGTGTGTTTTTTGTTTTTGTGTGTGTGTCTTTTTGTGTGTGTGTGTGTTTTTTGTTTTTGTGTGTGTATTTGTTTTTGTGTGTGTGTTTGTTTTTGTGTGTGTTTTTGTTTTTATGTGTGTTTGTTTGAGCTTTTGTTTTTGTGTGTGTTTTTGTTTTTGTGTGTGTTTTTGTTTTTCTGTGTGTGTGTTTTTTGTTTTTGTGTATGTCTGTTTGTTTTTGTGTGTGGTTTTCTTTTTCTGTGCGTGTGTGTTTTTTGTTTTTGTGTGTGTGTCTTTTTGTGTGTGTGTGTGTTTTTTGTTTTTGTGTGTGTATTTGTTTTTGTGTGTGTGTTTGTTTTTGTGTGTGTTTTTGTTTTTATGTGTGTTTGTTTGAGCTTTTGTTTTTGTGTGTGTTTTTGTTTTTCTGTGCGTGTGTTTTTGTTTTTGTTTGTGTTTTTGTTTTTCTGTGTGTGTTTTTTGTTTTTGTGTGTGTTTTTGTGTGTGTGTGTTTGTTTTTATGTGTGTGTGGTTTTGTTTTTGTGTGTTTTTGTTTTTGTGTGTGTGTTTTTATTTTTGTGTGTGTTTTTGTTTTTGAGTGTGTGTGTGTGTTTTTGTTTTTGTGTGTGTGTTTTTGTTTTTGTGTGTGTTTTAGTTTTTGTGTGTTTTTTTGTTTTCGTGTGTGTTTTCGTTTTTCTGTGTGTGTGTTTGTGTATTTGTTTTTGTGTGTGTTTTTGTTTTTGTGCGTGTCTGTTTTTTGTTTTTGTGTGTGTGTCTTTTTGTGTGTGTGTGTGTTTTTTTTTTTGTGTGTGTATTTGTTTTTGTGTGTGTGTTTGTTTTTGTGTGTGTTTTTGTTTTTGTGTTTGTTTGTTTGAGCTTTTGTTTTTGTGTGTGTTTTAGTTTTTGTGTGTTTTTTTGTTTTCGTGTGTGTTTTCGTTTTTCTGTGTGTGTGTGTGTTTTTGTTTTTGTGTGTGTTTTTCTTTTTGTGTGTGTGTTTGTGTTTTTGTTTTTGTGTGTGTTTTTGTGTTTGTTTTTGTTTTTTTGTGTGTGTGTGTTTTGTTTTTGTGTATGTCTGTTTGTTTTTGTGTGTGTGTTTGTTTTTCTGTGTGTGTGTTTTTTGTTTTTGTGTATGTCTGTTTGTTTTTTTGTGTGTGTGTGTTTTTGAGCTTTTGTTTTTGTGTGTGTTTTTGTTTTTCTGTGCGTGTGTGTTTTTGTTTTTGTGTGTGTTTTTGTTTTTGTGTGTGTGTGTTTGTTTTTGTGTGTGTGTCTTTTTGTGTGTGTGTGTGTTTTTTGTTTTTGTGTGTGTATTTGTTTTTGTGTGTGTGTTTGTTTTTGTGTGTGTTTTTGTTTTTATGTGTGTTTGTTTGAGCTTTTGTTTTTGTGTGTGTTTTTGTTTTTCTGTGCGTGTGTTTTTGTTTTTGTTTTTGTTTTTGTTTTTCTGTGTGTGTTTTTTGTTTTTGTGTGTGTTTTTGTGTGTGTGTGTTTGTTTTTATGTGTGTGTGGTTTTGTTTTTGTGTGTGTGTTTTTATTTTTGTGTTTGTTTTTGTTTTTGAGTGTGTGTGTGTGTTTTTGTTTTTGTGTGTGTGTTTTTGCTTTTGTGTGTGTTTTAGTTTTTGTGTGTGTTTTCGTTTTTCTGTGTGTGTGTTTGTGTTTTTGTTTTTGTGTGTGTTTTTGTGTTTGTTTTTGTTTTTCTGTGTGTGTGTGTTTTTGTTTTTGTGTGTGTTTTTGTTTTTGTGTGTATTTTTGTTTTTGTGCGTGTTTTTGTTTTTCTGTGCGTGTGTGTTTTTGTTTTTGTGTGTGTTTTTGTTTTTGTGTGTGTGTTTGAGCTTTTGTTTTTGTGTGTGTTTTTGTTTTTCTGTGCGTGTGTGTTTTTGTTTTTGTGTGTGTTTTTGTTTTTGTGCATTTGTTTTTGTTTTTGTGTGTGTTTATGTTTTTGTGGGTGTATGTTTTTTTGTGTATGTTTTTGTTTTTCTGTGTGTGTGTGTTTTGTTTCTGTGTGTGTTTTTGTTTTTGTGTGTGTGTGTTTGTTTTTGTGCGTGTGTTTGTTTTTGTGTGTGTTTTTGTTTTGTGTGTGTGTTTGTTTTTGTGTGTGTGTTTGTTTTTGTGTGTGTTTGTGTTTTTGTGTGTATTTGTGTTTTTTCTTTTTGTGTGTGTGTGTTTGAGCTTTTGTTTTTGTGTGTGTTTTTGTTTTTCTGTGTGTGTGTTTTTGTTTTCGTGTGTGTTTTTGTTTTTTTGTGTGTGTGTTTGAGCTTTCGTTTTTGTGTGTGTTTTTGTTTTTCTGTGCGTTTTTTTTTTTTTTTGTGTGTGTTTTTGTTTTTCTGTGTGTGTGTTTTTTGTTTTTGTGTGTGTTTTTGTTTTTGTGCATTTGTTTTTGTTTTTGTGTGTGTTTATGTTTTTGTGGGTGTATGTTTTTTTGTGTATGTTTTTGTTTTTCTGTGTGTGTGTGTTTTGTTTCTGTGTGTGTTTTTGTTTTTGTGTGTGTGTGCTTGTTTTTGTGCGTGTGTTTGTTATTGTGTGTGTTTTTGTTTTGTGTGTGTGTTTGTTTTTGTGTGTGTGTTTTTGTGTGTGTTTGTGTTTTTTCATTTTGTGTGTGTATTTGTTTTTGTGTGTGTGTTTGTTTTTCTGTGTGTGTGTTTTTGTTTTTGTGTGTTTTTGTTTTTGTGTGTGTTTTTGTTTTTGTGTGTTTGTTTTTGTGTGTGTGTGTTTGTTTTTGTGTGTGGTTTTGTTTTTCTGTGCGTGTGTGTTTTTTGTTTTTGTGTGTGTGTCTTTTTGTGTGTGTGTGTGTTTTTTGTTTTTGTGTGTGTATTTGTTTTTGTGTGTGTGTTTGTTTTTGTGTGTGTTTTTGTTTTTATGTGTGTTTGTTTGAGCTTTTGTTTTTGTGTGTGTTTTTGTTTTTGTGTGTGTTTTTGTTTTTCTGTGTGTGTGTTTTTTGTTTTTGTGTATGTCTGTTTGTTTTTGTGTGTGGTTTTCTTTTTCTGTGCGTGTGTGTTTTTTGTTTTTGTGTGTGTGTCTTTTTGTGTGTGTGTGTGTTTTTTGTTTTTGTGTGTGTATTTGTTTTTGTGTGTGTGTTTGTTTTTGTGTGTGTTTTTGTTTTTATGTGTGTTTGTTTGAGCTTTTGTTTTTGTGTGTGTTTTTGTTTTTCTGTGCGTGTGTTTTTGTTTTTGTTTGTGTTTTTGTTTTTCTGTGTGTGTTTTTTGTTTTTGTGTGTGTTTTTGTGTGTGTGTGTTTGTTTTTATGTGTGTGTGGTTTTGTTTTTGTGTGTTTTTGTTTTTGTGTGTGTGTTTTTATTTTTGTGTGTGTTTTTGTTTTTGTGTGTGTGTTTGTTTTTGTGTGTGTGTGTTTTTGTGTGTGTTTGTGTTTTTTCTTTTTGTGTGTGTGTGTGTTTGAGCTTTTGTTTTTGTGTGTGTTTTTGTTTTTCTGTGCGTGTGTGTTTTTGTTTTTGTGTGTGTTTTTGTTTTTCTGTGTGTGTGTTTTTTGTTTTTGTGTGTGTTTTTGTTTTTGTGCATTTGTTTTTGTTTTTGTGTGTGTTTATGTTTTTGTGGGTGTGTGTTTTTTTGTGTATGTTTTTGTATTTCTGTGTGTGTGTGTTTTTTGTTTTTGTGTGTGTTTTTGTTTTTGTGTGTGTGTGTTTGTTTTTGTGTGTGTGTGGTTTTGTTTTTGTGTGTGTGTTTGTGGGTGTGTGTTTGTTTTTGTGTGTGTTTGTTTTTGTTGTTGTGTGTGTTTTAGTTTTTGTGTGTGTGGTTTTGTTTTTGCGTGTGTTTTTGTTTTTGTGTGTGTTTTTGTTTTTGTGCGTGTCTGTTTTTTGTTTTTGTGTGTGTGTCTTTTTGTGTGTGTGTGTGTTTTTTTTTTTGTGTGTGTATTTGTTTTTGTGTGTGTGTTTGTTTTTGTGTGTGTTTTTGTTTTTGTGTTTGTTTGTTTGAGCTTTTGTTTTTGTGTGTGTTTTAGTTTTTGTGTGTTTTTTTGTTTTCGTGTGTGTTTTCGTTTTTCTGTGTGTGTGTGTGTTTTTGTTTTTGTGTGTGTTTTTCTTTTTGTGTGTGTGTTTGTGTTTTTGTTTTTGTGTGTGTTTTTGTGTTTGTTTTTGTTTTTTTGTGTGTGTGTGTTTTGTTTTTGTGTATGTCTGTTTGTTTTTGTGTGTGTGTTTGTTTTTCTGTGTGTGTGTTTTTTGTTTTTGTGTATGTCTGTTTGTTTTTTTGTGTGTGTGTGTTTTTGAGCTTTTGTTTTTGTGTGTGTTTTTGTTTTTCTGTGCGTGTGTGTTTTTGTTTTTGTGTGTGTTTTTGTTTTTGTGTGTGTGTGTTTGTTTTTGTGTGTGTGTCTTTTTGTGTGTGTGTGTGTTTTTTGTTTTTGTGTGTGTATTTGTTTTTGTGTGTGTGTTTGTTTTTGTGTGTGTTTTTGTTTTTATGTGTGTTTGTTTGAGCTTTTGTTTTTGTGTGTGTTTTTGTTTTTCTGTGCGTGTGTTTTTGTTTTTGTTTTTGTTTTTGTTTTTCTGTGTGTGTTTTTTGTTTTTGTGTGTGTTTTTGTGTGTGTGTGTTTGTTTTTATGTGTGTGTGGTTTTGTTTTTGTGTGTGTGTTTTTATTTTTGTGTTTGTTTTTGTTTTTGAGTGTGTGTGTGTGTTTTTGTTTTTGTGTGTGTGTTTTTGCTTTTGTGTGTGTTTTAGTTTTTGTGTGTGTTTTCGTTTTTCTGTGTGTGTGTTTGTGTTTTTGTTTTTGTGTGTGTTTTTGTGTTTGTTTTTGTTTTTCTGTGTGTGTGTGTTTTTGTTTTTGTGTGTGTTTTTGTTTTTGTGTGTATTTTTGTTTTTGTGCGTGTTTTTGTTTTTCTGTGCGTGTGTGTTTTTGTTTTTGTGTGTGTTTTTGTTTTTGTGTGTGTGTTTGAGCTTTTGTTTTTGTGTGTGTTTTTGTTTTTCTGTGCGTGTGTGTTTTTGTTTTTGTGTGTGTTTTTGTTTTTGTGCATTTGTTTTTGTTTTTGTGTGTGTTTATGTTTTTGTGGGTGTATGTTTTTTTGTGTATGTTTTTGTTTTTCTGTGTGTGTGTGTTTTGTTTCTGTGTGTGTTTTTGTTTTTGTGTGTGTGTGTTTGTTTTTGTGCGTGTGTTTGTTTTTGTGTGTGTTTTTGTTTTGTGTGTGTGTTTGTTTTTGTGTGTGTGTTTGTTTTTGTGTGTGTTTGTGTTTTTGTGTGGATTTGTGTTTTTTCTTTTTGTGTGTGTGTGTTTGAGCTTTTGTTTTTGTGTGTGTTTTTGTTTTTCTGTGTGTGTGTTTTTGTTTTCGTGTGTGTTTTTGTTTTTTTGTGTGTGTGTTTGAGCTTTCGTTTTTGTGTGTGTTTTTGTTTTTCTGTGCGTTTTTGTTTTTGTTTTTGTGTGTGTTTTTGTTTTTCTGTGTGTGTGTTTTTTGTTTTTGTGTGTGTTTTTGTTTTTGTGCATTTGTTTTTGTTTTTGTGTGTGTTTATGTTTTTGTGGGTGTATGTTTTTTTGTGTATGTTTTTGTTTTTCTGTGTGTGTGTGTTTTGTTTCTGTGTGTGTTTTTGTTTTTGTGTGTGTGTGCTTGTTTTTGTGCGTGTGTTTGTTATTGTGTGTGTTTTTGTTTTGTGTGTGTGTTTGTTTTTGTGTGTGTGTTTTTGTGTGTGTTTGTGTTTTTTCATTTTGTGTGTGTATTTGTTTTTGTGTGTGTGTTTGTTTTTCTGTGTGTGTGTTTTTGTTTTTGTGTGTTTTTGTTTTTGTGTGTGTTTTTGTTTTTGTGTGTTTGTTTTTGTGTGTGTGTGTTTGTTTTTGTGTGTGGTTTTGTTTTTCTGTGCGTGTGTGTTTTTTGTTTTTGTGTGTGTGTCTTTTTGTGTGTGTGTGTGTTTTTTGTTTTTGTGTGTGTATTTGTTTTTGTGTGTGTGTTTGTTTTTGTGTGTGTTTTTGTTTTTATGTGTGTTTGTTTGAGCTTTTGTTTTTGTGTGTGTTTTTGTTTTTGTGTGTGTTTTTGTTTTTCTGTGTGTGTGTTTTTTGTTTTTGTGTATGTCTGTTTGTTTTTGTGTGTGGTTTTCTTTTTCTGTGCGTGTGTGTTTTTTGTTTTTGTGTGTGTGTCTTTTTGTGTGTGTGTGTGTTTTTTGTTTTTGTGTGTGTATTTGTTTTTGTGTGTGTGTTTGTTTTTGTGTGTGTTTTTGTTTTTATGTGTGTTTGTTTGAGCTTTTGTTTTTGTGTGTGTTTTTGTTTTTCTGTGCGTGTGTTTTTGTTTTTGTTTGTGTTTTTGTTTTTCTGTGTGTGTTTTTTGTTTTTGTGTGTGTTTTTGTGTGTGTGTGTTTGTTTTTATGTGTGTGTGGTTTTGTTTTTGTGTGTTTTTGTTTTTGTGTGTGTGTTTTTATTTTTGTGTGTGTTTTTGTTTTTGAGTGTGTGTGTGTGTTTTTGTTTTTGTGTGTGTGTTTTTGTTTTTGTGTGTGTTTTAGTTTTTGTGTGTTTTTTTGTTTTCGTGTGTGTTTTCGTTTTTCTGTGTGTGTGTTTGTGTATTTGTTTTTGTGTGTGTTTTTGTGTTTGTTTTTGTTTTTTTGTGTGTGTGTTTGTTTTTGTTTGTGTTTTTGTTTTTGTGTGTGCGTGTTTGTTTGTTTTTGTGTGTGTTTTTGTTTTTCTGTGTGTGTGTGTTTTGTTTTTGTGTATGTCTGTTTGTTTTTGTGCGTGTTTTTGTTTTTCTGTGTGTGTGTGTTTTTTTTTGTGTGTGTCTTTTTGTGTGTGTTTGTGTTTTTGTTTTTGTGTGTGTTTTTGTTTTTGTGTGTGTGTTTGTTTTTGTGTTTGTTTTTGTTTTTGTGTGTGTTTTTGTTTTTCTGTGCGTGTGTGTTTTTATTTTTGTGTGTGTTTTTGTTTTTGTGTGTGTGTTTGTTTTTGTGTGTGTGTGTTTTTGTGTGTGTTTGTGTTTTTTCTTTTTGTGTGTGTGTGTGTTTGAGCTTTTGTTTTTGTGTGTGTTTTTGTTTTTCTGTGCGTGTGTGTTTTTGTTTTTGTGTGTGTTTTTGTTTTTCTGTGTGTGTGTTTTTTGTTTTTGTGTGTGTTTTTGTTTTTGTGCATTTGTTTTTGTTTTTGTGTGTGTTTATGTTTTTGTGGGTGTGTGTTTTTTGTGTATGTTTTTGTATTTCTGTGTGTGTGTGTTTTTTGTTTTTGTGTGTGTTTTTGTTTTTGTGTGTGTGTGTTTGTTTTTGTGTGTGTGTGGTTTTGTTTTTGTGTGTGTGTTTGTGGGTGTGTGTTTGTTTTTGTGTGTGTTTGTTTTTGTTGTTGTGTGTGTTTTAGTTTTTGTGTGTGTGGTTTTGTTTTTGCGTGTGTTTTTGTTTTTGTGTGTGTTTTTGTTTTTGTGCGTGTCTGTTTTTTGTTTTTGTGTGTGTGTCTTTTTGTGTGTGTGTGTGTTTTTTTTTGTGTGTGTATTTGTTTTTGTGTGTGTGTTTGTTTTTGTGTGTGTTTTTGTTTTTGTGTTTGTTTGTTTGAGCTTTTGTTTTTGTGTGTGTTTTAGTTTTTGTGTGTTTTTTTGTTTTCGTGTGTGTTTTCGTTTTTCTGTGTGTGTGTGTGTTTTTGTTTTTGTGTGTGTTTTTCTTTTTGTGTGTGTGTTTGTGTTTTTGTTTTTGTGTGTGTTTTTGTGTTTGTTTTTGTTTTTTTGTGTGTGTGTGTTTTGTTTTTGTGTATGTCTGTTTGTTTTTGTGTGTGTGTTTGTTTTTCTGTGTGTGTGTTTTTTGTTTTTGTGTATGTCTGTTTGTTTTTTTGTGTGTGTGTGTTTTTGAGCTTTTGTTTTTGTGTGTGTTTTTGTTTTTCTGTGCGTGTGTTTTTGTTTTTGTTTTTGTTTTTGTTTTTCTGTGTGTGTTTTTTGTTTTTGTGTGTGTTTTTGTGTGTGTGTGTTTGTTTTTATGTGTGTGTGGTTTTGTTTTTGTGTGTGTGTTTTTATTTTTGTGTTTGTTTTTGTTTTTGAGTGTGTGTGTGTGTTTTTGTTTTTGTGTGTGTGTTTTTGCTTTTGTGTGTGTTTTAGTTTTTGTGTGTGTTTTCGTTTTTCTGTGTGTGTGTTTGTGTTTTTGTTTTTGTGTGTGTTTTTGTGTTTGTTTTTGTTTTTCTGTGTGTGTGTGTTTTTGTTTTTGTGTGTGTTTTTGTTTTTGTGTGTATTTTTGTTTTTGTGCGTGTTTTTGTTTTTCTGTGCGTGTGTGTTTTTGTTTTTGTGTGTGTTTTTGTTTTTGTGTGTGTGTTTGAGCTTTTGTTTTTGTGTGTGTTTTTGTTTTTCTGTGCGTGTGTGTTTTTGTTTTTGTGTGTGTTTTTGTTTTTCTGTGTGTGTGTTTTTTGTTTTTGTGTGTCTTTTTGTTTTTGTGTGTGTTTTTGTTTTTGTGGGTGTGTGTGCTTTTTGTTTTTGTGTGTGTGTGTTTTTGTGTGTGTGTGTGTTTTTTGTTTTTTGCGTGTGTTTTTGTTTTAGTTTTTGTGTGTGTTTTTTGTTTTTGTGTGTGTATTTGTTTTTGTGTGTGTTTTTGTGTGTGTTTGTTTTTGTGTGTGTGTTTGTTTTTGTGTGTGTGTGTTTTTGTTTTTGTGTGTGTATTTGTTTTTGTGTGTGTTTGTTTTTGTGTGTGTTTTTGTTTTTCTGTGTGTGTGTTTGTTTTTGTTTGTGTTTTTGTTTTTGTGTGTGCGTGTTTGTTTGTTTTTGTGTGTGTTTTTGTTTTTCTGTGTGTGTGTGTTTTGTTTTTGTGTGTGTTTTTGTTTTTGTGTGTGTGTTTGTTTTTGTGTTTGTTTTTGTTTTTTTGTGTGTGTGTGTGTTTGAGCTTTTGTTTTTGTGTGTGTTTTTGTTTTTCTGTGCGTGTGTGTTTTTGTTTTTGTGTGTGTTTTTGTTTTTGAGTGTGTGTGTGTGTTTGAGCTTTCGTTTTTGTGTGTGTTTTTGTTTTTCTGTGCGTGTGTGTTTTTGTTTTTGTGTGTGTTTTTGTTTTTCTTTGTGTGTGTTTTTTGTTTTTGTGTGTGTTTTTGTTTTTGTGCATTTGTTTTTGTTTTTGTGTGTGTTTATGTTTTTGTGGGTGTGTGTTTTTTTGTGTATGTTTTTGTATTTCTGTGTGTGTGTGTTTTTTGTTTTTGTGTGTGTTTTTGTTTTTGTGTGTGTGTGTTTGTTTTTGTGTGTGTGTGGTTTTGTTTTTGTGTGTGTGTTTGTGTATTGTTTTTGTATGTGGTTTTGTTTTTGTGTGTGTGTTTGTGTTTTTGTGGGTGTGTGTTTGTTTTTGTGTGTGTTTGTTTTTGTTGTTGTGTGTGTTTTAGTTTTTGTGTGTGTGGTTTTGTTTTTGCGTGTGTTTTTGTTTTTGTTTTTGTGTGTGTTTTTGTTTTTGTGTGTGTTTGTTTTTGTGTGTGTGTGTTTGTTTTTGTGTGTGTTTTTGTTTTTCTGTGCGTGTGTGTTTTTTGTTTTTGTGTGTGTGTCTTTTTGTGTGTGTGTGTGTCTTTTTGTGTGTGTGTGTGTATTTGTTTTTGTGTGTGTATTTGTTTTTGTTTGTGTGTTTGTTTTTGTGTGTGTTTTTGCTTTTGTGTTTGTTTGTTTGAGCTTTTGTTTTTGTGTGTGTTTTTGTTTTTCTGTGCGTGTTTTTTGTTTGTGTGTGTTTGTTTGTGTGTGTGTGTGGTTTTGATTTTTTGTGTGTTTTTGTTTTTGTGTGTGTGTTTTTATTTTTGTGTGTGTTTTTGTTTTTGAGTGTGTGTGTGTGTTTTTGTTTTTGTGTGTGTGTTTTTGTTTTTGTGTGTGTTTTAGTTTTTGTGTGTTTTTTTGTTTTCGTGTGTGTTTTCGTTTTTCTGTGTGTGTGTGTTTTTGTTTTTGTGTGTGTTTTTCTTTTTGTGTGTGTGTTTGTGTTTTTGTTTTTGTGTGTGTTTTTGTGTTTGTTTTTGTTTTTTTGTGTGTGTGTGTTTTTGTTTTTGTGTGTGTTTTTGTTTTTCTGTGTGTGTGTTTTTTGTTTTTGTGTGTCTTTTTGTTTTTGTGTGTGTTTTTGTTTTTGTGCGTATGTTTTTGTTTTGTGTGTGTTTATGTTTTTGTGGGTGTGTGTGCTTTTGTGGGTGTGTGTATTTTTGTTTTTGTGTGTGTTTTTGTTTTTCTGTGTGTGTGTGTTTTTTGTTTTTGTGTGTGTGTGTTTTTGTGTGTGTGTGTGTTTTTGTTTTTGTGCGTGTTTTTGTTTTTCTGTGTGTGTGTTTGTTTTTGTGTGTGTTTTTGTTTTTGTGTGTGCGTGTTTGTTTGTTTTTGTGTGTGTTTTTGTTTTTCTGTGTGTGTGTGTTTTGTTTTTGTGTATGTCTGTTTGTTTTTGTGTGTGTTTTTGTTTTTGTGCGTGTTTTTGTTTTTCTGTGTGTGTGTGTTTTTTTTTGTGTGTGTCTTTTTGTGTGTGTTTGTGTTTTTGTTTTTGTGTGTGTTTTTGTTTTTGTGTGTGTGTTTGTTTTTGTGTTTGTTTTTGTTTTTGTGTGTGTTTTTGTTTTTCTGTGCGTGTGTGTTTTTATTTTTGTGTGTGTTTTTGTTTTTGTGTGTGTGTTTGTTTTTGTGTGTGTGTGTTTTTGTGTGTGTTTGTGTTTTTTCTTTTTGTGTGTGTGTGTTTGAGCTTTTGTTTTTGTGTGTGTTTTTGTTTTTCTGTGCGTGTGTGTTTTTGTTTTTGTGTGTGTTTTTGTTTTTGAGTGTGTGTGTGTGTTTGAGCTTTCGTTTTTGTGTGTGTTTTTGTTTTTCTGTGCGTGTGTGTTTTTGTTTTTGTGTGTGTTTTTGTTTTTCTTTGTGTGTGTTTTTTGTTTTTGTGTGTGTTTTTGTTTTTGTGCATTTGTTTTTGTTTTTGTGTGTGTTTATGTTTTTGTGGGTGTGTGTTTTTTTGTGTATGTTTTTGTATTTCTGTGTGTGTGTGTTTTTTGTTTTTGTGTGTGTTTTTGTTTTTGTGTGTGTGTGTTTGTTTTTGTGTGTGTGTGGTTTTGTTTTTGTGTGTGTGTTTGTGTATTGTTTTTGTATGTGGTTTTGTTTTTGTGTGTGTGTTTGTGTTTTTGTGGGTGTGTGTTTGTTTTTGTGTGTGTTTTTGTTTTTGTTTTTGTGTGTGTTTTTGTTTTTGTGTGTGTTTGTTTTTGTGTGTGTGTGTTTGTTTTTGTGTGTGTTTTTGTTTTTCTGTGCGTGTGTGTTTTTTGTTTTTGTGTGTGTGTCTTTTTGTGTGTGTGTGTGTCTTTTTGTGTGTGTGTGTGTATTTGTTTTTGTGTGTGTATTTGTTTTTGTTTGTGTGTTTGTTTTTGTGTGTGTTTTTGTTTTTGTGTTTGTTTGTTTGAGCTTTTGTTTTTGTGTGTGTTTTTGTTTTTCTGTGCGTGTGTTTTTGTTTTTGTTTTTGTTTTTGTTTTTCTGTGTGTGTTTTTTGTTTTTGTGTGTGTTTTTGTGTGTGTGTGTTTGTTTTTATGTGTGTGTGGTTTTGTTTTTGTGTGTGTGTTTTTATTTTTGTGTTTGTTTTTGTTTTTGAGTGTGTGTGTGTGTTTTTGTTTTTGTGTGTGTGTTTTTGCTTTTGTGTGTGTTTTAGTTTTTGTGTGTGTTTTCGTTTTTCTGTGTGTGTGTTTGTGTTTTTGTTTTTGTGTGTGTTTTTGTGTTTGTTTTTGTTTTTCTGTGTGTGTGTGTTTTTGTTTTTGTGTGTGTTTTTGTTTTTGTGTGTATTTTTGTTTTTGTGCGTGTTTTTGTTTTTCTGTGCGTGTGTGTTTTTGTTTTTGTGTGTGTTTTTGTTTTTGTGTGTGTGTTTGAGCTTTTGTTTTTGTGTGTGTTTTTGTTTTTCTGTGCGTGTGTGTTTTTGTTTTTGTGTGTGTTTTTGTTTTTGTGCATTTGTTTTTGTTTTTGTGTGTGTTTATGTTTTTGTGGGTGTATGTTTTTTTGTGTATGTTTTTGTTTTTCTGTGTGTGTGTGTTTTGTTTCTGTGTGTGTTTTTGTTTTTGTGTGTGTGTGTTTGTTTTTGTGCGTGTGTTTGTTTTTGTGTGTGTTTTTGTTTTGTGTGTGTGTTTGTTTTTGTGTGTGTGTTTGTTTTTGTGTGTGTTTGTGTTTTTGTGTGTATTTGTGTTTTTTCTTTTTGTGTGTGTGTGTTTGAGCTTTTGTTTTTGTGTGTGTTTTTGTTTTTCTGTGCGTGTGTTTTTGTTTTCGTGTGTGTTTTTGTTTTTTTGTGTGTGTGTTTGAGCTTTCGTTTTTGTGTGTGTTTTTGTTTTTCTGTGCGTGTGTGTTTTTGTTTTTGTGTGTGTTTTTGTTTTTCTGTGTGTGTGTTTTTTGTTTTTGTGTGTGTTTTTGTTTTTGTGCATTTGTTTTTGTTTTTGTGTGTGTTTATGTTTTTGTGGGTGTATGTTTTTTTGTGTATGTTTTTGTTTTTCTGTGTGTGTGTGTTTTGTTTCTGTGTGTGTTTTTGTTTTTGTGTGTGTGTGCTTGTTTTTGTGCGTGTGTTTGTTATTGTGTGTGTTTTTGTTTTGTGTGTGTGTTTGTTTTTGTGTGTGTGTTTTTGTGTGTGTTTGTGTTTTTTCATTTTGTGTGTGTATTTGTTTTTGTGTGTGTGTTTGTTTTTCTGTGTGTGTGTTTTTGTTTTTGTGTGTTTTTGTTTTTGTGTGTGTTTTTGTTTTTGTGTGTTTGTTTTTGTGTGTGTGTGTTTGTTTTTGTGTGTGGTTTTGTTTTTCTGTGCGAGTGTGTTTTTTGTTTTTGTGTGTGTGTCTTTTTGTGTGTGTGTGTGTTTTTTGTTTTTGTGTGTGTATTTGTTTTTGTGTGTGTGTTTGTTTTTGTGTGTGTTTTTGTTTTTATGTGTGTTTGTTTGAGCTTTTGGTTTTGTGTGTGTTTTTGTTTTTGTGTGTGTTTTTGTTTTTCTGTGTGTGTGTTTTTTGTTTTTGTGTATGTCTGTTTGTTTTTGTGTGTGGTTTTCTTTTTCTGTGCGTGTGTGTTTTTTGTTTTTGTGTGTGTGTCTTTTTGTGTGTGTGTGTGTTTTTTGTTTTTGTGTGTGTATTTGTTTTTGTGTGTGTGTTTGTTTTTGTGTGTGTTTTTGTTTTTATGTGTGTTTGTTTGAGCTTTTGTTTTTGTGTGTGTTTTTGTTTTTCTGTGCGTGTGTTTTTGTTTTTGTTTGTGTTTTTGTTTTTCTGTGTGTGTTTTTTGTTTTTGTGTGTGTTTTTGTGTGTGTGTGTTTGTTTTTATGTGTGTGTGGTTTTGTTTTTGTGTGTTTTTGTTTTTGTGTGTGTGTTTTTATTTTTGTGTGTGTTTTTGTTTTTGAGTGTGTGTGTGTGTTTTTGTTTTTGTGTGTGTGTTTTTGTTTTTGTGTGTGTTTTAGTTTTTGTGTGTTTTTTTGTTTTCGTGTGTGTTTTCGTTTTTCTGTGTGTGTGTTTGTGTATTTGTTTTTGTGTGTGTTTTTGTGTTTGTTTTTGTTTTTTTGTGTGTGTGTTTGTTTTTGTTTGTGTTTTTGTTTTTGTGTGTGCGTGTTTGTTTGTTTTTGTGTGTGTTTTTGTTTTTCTGTGTGTGTGTGTTTTGTTTTTGTGTATGTCTGTTTGTTTTTGTGCGTGTTTTTGTTTTTCTGTGTGTGTGTGTTTTTTTTTGTGTGTGTCTTTTTGTGTGTGTTTGTGTTTTTGTTTTTGTGTGTGTTTTTGTTTTTGTGTGTGTGTTTGTTTTTGTGTTTGTTTTTGTTTTTGTGTGTGTTTTTGTTTTTCTGTGCGTGTGTGTTTTTATTTTTGTGTGTGTTTTTGTTTTTGTGTGTGTGTTTGTTTTTGTGTGTGTGTGTTTTTGTGTGTGTTTGTGTTTTTTCTTTTTGTGTGTGTGTGTGTTTGAGCTTTTGTTTTTGTGTGTGTTTTTGTTTTTCTGTGCGTGTGTGTTTTTGTTTTTGTGTGTGTTTTTGTTTTTCTGTGTGTGTGTTTTTTGTTTTTGTGTGTGTTTTTGTTTTTGTGCATTTGTTTTTGTTTTTGTGTGTGTTTATGTTTTTGTGGGTGTGTGTTTTTTGTGTATGTTTTTGTATTTCTGTGTGTGTGTGTTTTTTGTTTTTGTGTGTGTTTTTGTTTTTGTGTGTGTGTGTTTGTTTTTGTGTGTGTGTGGTTTTGTTTTTGTGTGTGTGTTTGTGGGTGTGTGTTTGTTTTTGTGTGTGTTTGTTTTTGTTGTTGTGTGTGTTTTAGTTTTTGTGTGTGTGGTTTTGTTTTTGCGTGTGTTTTTGTTTTTGTGTGTGTTTTTGTTTTTGTGCGTGTCTGTTTTTTGTTTTTGTGTGTGTGTCTTTTTGTGTGTGTGTGTGTTTTTTTTTGTGTGTGTATTTGTTTTTGTGTGTGTGTTTGTTTTTGTGTGTGTTTTTGTTTTTGTGTTTGTTTGTTTGAGCTTTTGTTTTTGTGTGTGTTTTAGTTTTTGTGTGTTTTTTTGTTTTCGTGTGTGTTTTCGTTTTTCTGTGTGTGTGTGTGTTTTTGTTTTTGTGTGTGTTTTTCTTTTTGTGTGTGTGTTTGTGTTTTTGTTTTTGTGTGTGTTTTTGTGTTTGTTTTTGTTTTTTTGTGTGTGTGTGTTTTGTTTTTGTGTATGTCTGTTTGTTTTTGTGTGTGTGTTTGTTTTTCTGTGTGTGTGTTTTTTGTTTTTGTGTATGTCTGTTTGTTTTTTTGTGTGTGTGTGTTTTTGAGCTTTTGTTTTTGTGTGTGTTTTTGTTTTTCTGTGCGTGTGTTTTTGTTTTTGTTTTTGTTTTTGTTTTTCTGTGTGTGTTTTTTGTTTTTGTGTGTGTTTTTGTGTGTGTGTGTTTGTTTTTATGTGTGTGTGGTTTTGTTTTTGTGTGTGTGTTTTTATTTTTGTGTTTGTTTTTGTTTTTGAGTGTGTGTGTGTGTTTTTGTTTTTGTGTGTGTGTTTTTGCTTTTGTGTGTGTTTTAGTTTTTGTGTGTGTTTTCGTTTTTCTGTGTGTGTGTTTGTGTTTTTGTTTTTGTGTGTGTTTTTGTGTTTGTTTTTGTTTTTCTGTGTGTGTGTGTTTTTGTTTTTGTGTGTGTTTTTGTTTTTGTGTGTATTTTTGTTTTTGTGCGTGTTTTTGTTTTTCTGTGCGTGTGTGTTTTTGTTTTTGTGTGTGTTTTTGTTTTTGTGTGTGTGTTTGAGCTTTTGTTTTTGTGTGTGTTTTTGTTTTTCTGTGCGTGTGTGTTTTTGTTTTTGTGTGTGTTTTTGTTTTTCTGTGTGTGTGTTTTTTGTTTTTGTGTGTCTTTTTGTTTTTGTGTGTGTTTTTGTTTTTGTGGGTGTGTGTGCTTTTTGTTTTTGTGTGTGTGTGTTTTTGTGTGTGTGTGTGTTTTTTGTTTTTTGCGTGTGTTTTTGTTTTAGTTTTTGTGTGTGTTTTTTGTTTTTGTGTGTGTATTTGTTTTTGTGTGTGTTTTTGTGTGTGTTTGTTTTTGTGTGTGTGTTTGTTTTTGTGTGTGTGTGTTTTTGTTTTTGTGTGTGTATTTGTTTTTGTGTGTGTTTGTTTTTGTGTGTGTTTTTGTTTTTCTGTGTGTGTGTTTGTTTTTGTTTGTGTTTTTGTTTTTGTGTGTGCGTGTTTGTTTGTTTTTGTGTGTGTTTTTGTTTTTCTGTGTGTGTGTGTTTTGTTTTTGTGTGTGTTTTTGTTTTTGTGTGTGTGTTTGTTTTTGTGTTTGTTTTTGTTTTTTTGTGTGTGTGTGTGTTTGAGCTTTTGTTTTTGTGTGTGTTTTTGTTTTTCTGTGCGTGTGTGTTTTTGTTTTTGTGTGTGTTTTTGTTTTTGAGTGTGTGTGTGTGTTTGAGCTTTCGTTTTTGTGTGTGTTTTTGTTTTTCTGTGCGTGTGTGTTTTTGTTTTTGTGTGTGTTTTTGTTTTTCTTTGTGTGTGTTTTTTGTTTTTGTGTGTGTTTTTGTTTTTGTGCATTTGTTTTTGTTTTTGTGTGTGTTTATGTTTTTGTGGGTGTGTGTTTTTTTGTGTATGTTTTTGTATTTCTGTGTGTGTGTGTTTTTTGTTTTTGTGTGTGTTTTTGTTTTTGTGTGTGTGTGTTTGTTTTTGTGTGTGTGTGGTTTTGTTTTTGTGTGTGTGTTTGTGTATTGTTTTTGTATGTGGTTTTGTTTTTGTGTGTGTGTTTGTGTTTTTGTGGGTGTGTGTTTGTTTTTGTGTGTGTTTGTTTTTGTTGTTGTGTGTGTTTTAGTTTTTGTGTGTGTGGTTTTGTTTTTGCGTGTGTTTTTGTTTTTGTTTTTGTGTGTGTTTTTGTTTTTGTGTGTGTTTGTTTTTGTGTGTGTGTGTTTGTTTTTGTGTGTGTTTTTGTTTTTCTGTGCGTGTGTGTTTTTTGTTTTTGTGTGTGTGTCTTTTTGTGTGTGTGTGTGTCTTTTTGTGTGTGTGTGTGTATTTGTTTTTGTGTGTGTATTTGTTTTTGTTTGTGTGTTTGTTTTTGTGTGTGTTTTTGCTTTTGTGTTTGTTTGTTTGAGCTTTTGTTTTTGTGTGTGTTTTTGTTTTTCTGTGCGTGTTTTTTGTTTGTGTGTGTTTGTTTGTGTGTGTGTGTGGTTTTGATTTTTTGTGTGTTTTTGTTTTTGTGTGTGTGTTTTTATTTTTGTGTGTGTTTTTGTTTTTGAGTGTGTGTGTGTGTTTTTGTTTTTGTGTGTGTGTTTTTGTTTTTGTGTGTGTTTTAGTTTTTGTGTGTTTTTTTGTTTTCGTGTGTGTTTTCGTTTTTCTGTGTGTGTGTGTTTTTGTTTTTGTGTGTGTTTTTCTTTTTGTGTGTGTGTTTGTGTTTTTGTTTTTGTGTGTGTTTTTGTGTTTGTTTTTGTTTTTTTGTGTGTGTGTGTTTTTGTTTTTGTGTGTGTTTTTGTTTTTCTGTGTGTGTGTTTTTTGTTTTTGTGTGTCTTTTTGTTTTTGTGTGTGTTTTTGTTTTTGTGCGTATGTTTTTGTTTTGTGTGTGTTTATGTTTTTGTGGGTGTGTGTGCTTTTGTGGGTGTGTGTATTTTTGTTTTTGTGTGTGTTTTTGTTTTTCTGTGTGTGTGTGTTTTTTGTTTTTGTGTGTGTGTGTTTTTGTGTGTGTGTGTGTTTTTGTTTTTGTGCGTGTTTTTGTTTTTCTGTGTGTGTGTTTGTTTTTGTGTGTGTTTTTGTTTTTGTGTGTGCGTGTTTGTTTGTTTTTGTGTGTGTTTTTGTTTTTCTGTGTGTGTGTGTTTTGTTTTTGTGTATGTCTGTTTGTTTTTGTGTGTGTTTTTGTTTTTGTGCGTGTTTTTGTTTTTCTGTGTGTGTGTGTTTTTTTTTGTGTGTGTCTTTTTGTGTGTGTTTGTGTTTTTGTTTTTGTGTGTGTTTTTGTTTTTGTGTGTGTGTTTGTTTTTGTGTTTGTTTTTGTTTTTGTGTGTGTTTTTGTTTTTCTGTGCGTGTGTGTTTTTATTTTTGTGTGTGTTTTTGTTTTTGTGTGTGTGTTTGTTTTTGTGTGTGTGTGTTTTTGTGTGTGTTTGTGTTTTTTCTTTTTGTGTGTGTGTGTTTGAGCTTTTGTTTTTGTGTGTGTTTTTGTTTTTCTGTGCGTGTGTGTTTTTGTTTTTGTGTGTGTTTTTGTTTTTGAGTGTGTGTGTGTGTTTGAGCTTTCGTTTTTGTGTGTGTTTTTGTTTTTCTGTGCGTGTGTGTTTTTGTTTTTGTGTGTGTTTTTGTTTTTCTTTGTGTGTGTTTTTTGTTTTTGTGTGTGTTTTTGTTTTTGTGCATTTGTTTTTGTTTTTGTGTGTGTTTATGTTTTTGTGGGTGTGTGTTTTTTTGTGTATGTTTTTGTATTTCTGTGTGTGTGTGTTTTTTGTTTTTGTGTGTGTTTTTGTTTTTGTGTGTGTGTGTTTGTTTTTGTGTGTGTGTGGTTTTGTTTTTGTGTGTGTGTTTGTGTATTGTTTTTGTATGTGGTTTTGTTTTTGTGTGTGTGTTTGTGTTTTTGTGGGTGTGTGTTTGTTTTTGTGTGTGTTTTTGTTTTTGTTTTTGTGTGTGTTTTTGTTTTTGTGTGTGTTTGTTTTTGTGTGTGTGTGTTTGTTTTTGTGTGTGTTTTTGTTTTTCTGTGCGTGTGTGTTTTTTGTTTTTGTGTGTGTGTCTTTTTGTGTGTGTGTGTGTCTTTTTGTGTGTGTGTGTGTATTTGTTTTTGTGTGTGTATTTGTTTTTGTTTGTGTGTTTGTTTTTGTGTGTGTTTTTGTTTTTGTGTTTGTTTGTTTGAGCTTTTGTTTTTGTGTGTGTTTTTGTTTTTCTGTGCGTGTGTTTTTGTTTTTGTTTTTGTTTTTGTTTTTCTGTGTGTGTTTTTTGTTTTTGTGTGTGTTTTTGTGTGTGTGTGTTTGTTTTTATGTGTGTGTGGTTTTGTTTTTGTGTGTGTGTTTTTATTTTTGTGTTTGTTTTTGTTTTTGAGTGTGTGTGTGTGTTTTTGTTTTTGTGTGTGTGTTTTTGCTTTTGTGTGTGTTTTAGTTTTTGTGTGTGTTTTCGTTTTTCTGTGTGTGTGTTTGTGTTTTTGTTTTTGTGTGTGTTTTTGTGTTTGTTTTTGTTTTTCTGTGTGTGTGTGTTTTTGTTTTTGTGTGTGTTTTTGTTTTTGTGTGTATTTTTGTTTTTGTGCGTGTTTTTGTTTTTCTGTGCGTGTGTGTTTTTGTTTTTGTGTGTGTTTTTGTTTTTGTGTGTGTGTTTGAGCTTTTGTTTTTGTGTGTGTTTTTGTTTTTCTGTGCGTGTGTGTTTTTGTTTTTGTGTGTGTTTTTGTTTTTGTGCATTTGTTTTTGTTTTTGTGTGTGTTTATGTTTTTGTGGGTGTATGTTTTTTTGTGTATGTTTTTGTTTTTCTGTGTGTGTGTGTTTTGTTTCTGTGTGTGTTTTTGTTTTTGTGTGTGTGTGTTTGTTTTTGTGCGTGTGTTTGTTTTTGTGTGTGTTTTTGTTTTGTGTGTGTGTTTGTTTTTGTGTGTGTGTTTGTTTTTGTGTGTGTTTGTGTTTTTGTGTGTATTTGTGTTTTTTCTTTTTGTGTGTGTGTGTTTGAGCTTTTGTTTTTGTGTGTGTTTTTGTTTTTCTGTGCGTGTGTTTTTGTTTTCGTGTGTGTTTTTGTTTTTTTGTGTGTGTGTTTGAGCTTTCGTTTTTGTGTGTGTTTTTGTTTTTCTGTGCGTGTGTGTTTTTGTTTTTGTGTGTGTTTTTGTTTTTCTGTGTGTGTGTTTTTTGTTTTTGTGTGTGTTTTTGTTTTTGTGCATTTGTTTTTGTTTTTGTGTGTGTTTATGTTTTTGTGGGTGTATGTTTTTTTGTGTATGTTTTTGTTTTTCTGTGTGTGTGTGTTTTGTTTCTGTGTGTGTTTTTGTTTTTGTGTGTGTGTGCTTGTTTTTGTGCGTGTGTTTGTTATTGTGTGTGTTTTTGTTTTGTGTGTGTGTTTGTTTTTGTGTGTGTGTTTTTGTGTGTGTTTGTGTTTTTTCATTTTGTGTGTGTATTTGTTTTTGTGTGTGTGTTTGTTTTTCTGTGTGTGTGTTTTTGTTTTTGTGTGTTTTTGTTTTTGTGTGTGTTTTTGTTTTTGTGTGTTTGTTTTTGTGTGTGTGTGTTTGTTTTTGTGTGTGGTTTTGTTTTTCTGTGCGAGTGTGTTTTTTGTTTTTGTGTGTGTGTCTTTTTGTGTGTGTGTGTGTTTTTTGTTTTTGTGTGTGTATTTGTTTTTGTGTGTGTGTTTGTTTTTGTGTGTGTTTTTGTTTTTATGTGTGTTTGTTTGAGCTTTTGGTTTTGTGTGTGTTTTTGTTTTTGTGTGTGTTTTTGTTTTTCTGTGTGTGTGTTTTTTGTTTTTGTGTATGTCTGTTTGTTTTTGTGTGTGGTTTTCTTTTTCTGTGCGTGTGTGTTTTTTGTTTTTGTGTGTGTGTCTTTTTGTGTGTGTGTGTGTTTTTTGTTTTTGTGTGTGTATTTGTTTTTGTGTGTGTGTTTGTTTTTGTGTGTGTTTTTGTTTTTATGTGTGTTTGTTTGAGCTTTTGTTTTTGTGTGTGTTTTTGTTTTTCTGTGCGTGTGTTTTTGTTTTTGTTTGTGTTTTTGTTTTTCTGTGTGTGTTTTTTGTTTTTGTGTGTGTTTTTGTGTGTGTGTGTTTGTTTTTATGTGTGTGTGGTTTTGTTTTTGTGTGTTTTTGTTTTTGTGTGTGTGTTTTTATTTTTGTGTGTGTTTTTGTTTTTGAGTGTGTGTGTGTGTTTTTGTTTTTGTGTGTGTGTTTTTGTTTTTGTGTGTGTTTTAGTTTTTGTGTGTTTTTTTGTTTTCGTGTGTGTTTTCGTTTTTCTGTGTGTGTGTTTGTGTATTTGTTTTTGTGTGTGTTTTTGTGTTTGTTTTTGTTTTTTTGTGTGTGTGTTTGTTTTTGTTTGTGTTTTTGTTTTTGTGTGTGCGTGTTTGTTTGTTTTTGTGTGTGTTTTTGTTTTTCTGTGTGTGTGTGTTTTGTTTTTGTGTATGTCTGTTTGTTTTTGTGCGTGTTTTTGTTTTTCTGTGTGTGTGTGTTTTTTTTTGTGTTTTTGTGTGTGTTTGTTTTTGTGTGTGTGTTTGTTTTTGTGTGTTTGTGTTTTTGTTTTTGTGTGTGTTTTTGTTTTTGTGTGTGTGTTTGTTTTTGTGTTTGTTTTTGTTTTTGTGTGTGTTTTTGTTTTTCTGTGCGTGTGTGTTTTTATTTTTGTGTGTGTTTTTGTTTTTGTGTGTGTGTTTGTTTTTGTGTGTGTGTGTTTTTGTGTGTGTTTGTGTTTTTTCTTTTTGTGTGTGTGTGTGTTTGAGCTTTTGTTTTTGTGTGTGTTTTTGTTTTTCTGTGCGTGTGTGTTTTTGTTTTTGTGTGTGTTTTTGTTTTTCTGTGTGTGTGTTTTTTGTTTTTGTGTGTGTTTTTGTTTTTGTGCATTTGTTTTTGTTTTTGTGTGTGTTTATGTTTTTGTGGGTGTGTTTTTTGTGTATGTTTTTGTATTTCTGTGTGTGTGTGTTTTTTGTTTTTGTGTGTGTTTTTGTTTTTGTGTGTGTGTGTTTGTTTTTGTGTGTGTGTGGTTTTGTTTTTGTGTGTGTGTTTGTGGGTGTGTGTTTGTTTTTGTGTGTGTTTGTTTTTGTTGTTGTGTGTGTTTTAGTTTTTGTGTGTGTGGTTTTGTTTTTGCGTGTGTTTTTGTTTTTGTGTGTGTTTTTGTTTTTGTGCGTGTCTGTTTTTTGTTTTTGTGTGTGTGTCTTTTTGTGTGTGTGTGTGTTTTTTTTTGTGTGTGTATTTGTTTTTGTGTGTGTGTTTGTTTTTGTGTGTGTTTTTGTTTTTGTGTTTGTTTGTTTGAGCTTTTGTTTTTGTGTGTGTTTTAGTTTTTGTGTGTTTTTTTGTTTTCGTGTGTGTTTTCGTTTTTCTGTGTGTGTGTGTGTTTTTGTTTTTGTGTGTGTTTTTCTTTTTGTGTGTGTGTTTGTGTTTTTGTTTTTGTGTGTGTTTTTGTGTTTGTTTTTGTTTTTTTGTGTGTGTGTGTTTTGTTTTTGTGTATGTCTGTTTGTTTTTGTGTGTGTGTTTGTTTTTCTGTGTGTGTGTTTTTTGTTTTTGTGTATGTCTGTTTGTTTTTTTGTGTGTGTGTGTTTTTGAGCTTTTGTTTTTGTGTGTGTTTTTGTTTTTCTGTGCGTGTGTTTTTGTTTTTGTTTTTGTTTTTGTTTTTCTGTGTGTGTTTTTTGTTTTTGTGTGTGTTTTTGTGTGTGTGTGTTTGTTTTTATGTGTGTGTGGTTTTGTTTTTGTGTGTGTGTTTTTATTTTTGTGTTTGTTTTTGTTTTTGAGTGTGTGTGTGTGTTTTTGTTTTTGTGTGTGTGTTTTTGCTTTTGTGTGTGTTTTAGTTTTTGTGTGTGTTTTCGTTTTTCTGTGTGTGTGTTTGTGTTTTTGTTTTTGTGTGTGTTTTTGTGTTTGTTTTTGTTTTTCTGTGTGTGTGTGTTTTTGTTTTTGTGTGTGCTTTTGTTTTTGTGTGTATTTTTGTTTTTGTGCGTGTTTTTGTTTTTCTGTGCGTGTGTGTTTTTGTTTTTGTGTGTGTTTTTGTTTTTGTGTGTGTGTTTGAGCTTTTGTTTTTGTGTGTGTTTTTGTTTTTCTGTGCGTGTGTGTTTTTGTTTTTGTGTGTGTTTTTGTTTTTCTGTGTGTGTGTTTTTTGTTTTTGTGTGTCTTTTTGTTTTTGTGTGTGTTTTTGTTTTTGTGGGTGTGTGTGCTTTTTGTTTTTGTGTGTGTGTGTTTTTGTGTGTGTGTGTGTTTTTTGTTTTTTGCGTGTGTTTTTGTTTTTGTTTTTGTGTGTTTTTTGTTTTTGTGTGTGTATTTGTTTTTGTGTGTGTGTTTGTGTTTTTTCCTTTTGTGTGTGTATTTGATTTTGTGTGTGTGTTTGTTTTTGTGTGTGTTTTTGTTTTTGTGTGTGTGTGTGTTTGAACTTTTGTTTTTGTGTGTGTTTTTGTTTTTCTGTGTGTGTGTTTTTTGTTTCTGTGTGTGTTTTTGTTTTCGTGTGTGTGTGTTTGTTTTTGTGTGTGTGTGTTTGTGTTTTGTGTGTTGTGTTTGTTTTTGTGTGTTTGTTTTTGTGTGTGTTTGTGTTTTTTCTTTTTGTGTGTGTTTTAGTTTGTGTGTGTGTGGTTTTGTTTTTGTGTGTGTGTTTGTTTTGTGTGTGTGTGTTTGAGCTTTTGTTTTTGTGTGTGTATTTGTTTTTCTGTGCGTGTGTATTTTTGTTTTTGTGTGTGTTTTTCTTTTTCTGTGTGTATGTTTTTTGTTTTTGTGTGTGTTTTTGTTTTTGTGCGTATGTTTTTGTTTTTGTGTGTGTTTATGTTTTTGTGGGTGTGTGTTTGAGCTTTTGTTTTTGTGTGTGTTTATGTTTTTGTGTGTGTTTTTGTTTTTGTGTGTGTGTGTTTGAGCTTTTGTTTTTGTGTGTGTTTTTGTTTTTGAGTGTGTGTGTGTGTGTTTTTGTTTTTGTGTGTGTGTTTTTGTTTTTGCGTGTTTGTTTTTGTGTGTGTTTTAGTTTTTGTGTGTTTTTTTGTTTTCGTGTGTGTTTTCGTTTTTCTGTGTGCTGTGTTTTTGTTTTTGTGTGTGTGTATGTTTTTGTGTGTGTTTTTGTTTTTGTGTGTGTTTTTGTTTTTCTGTGTGTGTGTGTTTTTTGTTTTTGTGTGTGTGTGTTTTTGTGTGTGTGTGTTTTTTGTTTTTGTGTGTGTATTTGTTTTTGTGTGTGTGTTTGTTTTTGTGTGTGTTTCTGTTTTTGTGTGTGTGTGTTTGAGCTTTTGTTTTTGTGTGTTTTTTTGTTTTTCTGTGCGTATGTGTTTTTGTTTTTGTGTATGTTTTTGTTTTTCTGTGTGTGTGTTTTTTGTTTTTGTGTGTGTTTTTCTTTTTGTGCGTTTGTTTTTGTTTTTGTGTGTGTTTATGTTTTTGTGGGTGTGTTTTTTTTTGTGAATGTTTTTGTTTTTCTGTGTGTGTGTGTTTTTTGTTTTTGTGTGTTTTGTTTTTGTGTGTGTGTTTTTGTTTTTCTGTGTGTGTGTTTGTTGTTGTGCGTGTGTTTGTTTTTGTGTGTGTTTTTGTTTTGTGTGTGTGTTTGTTTTTGTGTGTGTGTTTTTGTGTGTGTTTGTGTTTTTTCATTTTGTGTGTGTATTTGTTTTTGTGTGTGTGTTTGTTTTTCTGTGTGTGTGTTTTTGTTTTTGTGTGTTTTTGTGTTTTTTCATTTTGTGTGTGTATTTGTTTTTGTGTGTGTGTTTGTTTTTCTGTGTGTGTGTTTTTGTTTTTGTGTGTTTTTGTGTGTGTGTTTTTTGTTTTTGTGTGTGTATTTCTTTTTGTGTGTGTTTTTGTTTTTCTGTGTGTGTGTTTTTTGTTTTTGTGTGTGTTTTTCTTTTTGTGCGTTTGTTTTTGTTTTTGTGTGTGTTTTAGTTTTTGTGTGTGTGTGTTTGTTTTTGTGCGTGTGTTTGTTTTTGTGTGTGTTTTTGTTTTGTGTGTGTGTTTGTTTTTGTGTGTGTGTTTTTGTGTGTGTGTGTTTGTTATTGTGCGTGTGTTTGTTTTTGTGTGTGTTTTTGTTTTGTGTGTGTTTGTTTTTGTGTGTGTGTTTTTGTGTGTGTTTGTGTTTTTTCATTTTGTGTGTGTATTTGTTTTTGTGTGTGTGTTTGTTTTTCTGTGCGTGTGTGTTTTTGTTTTTGTGTGTGTTTTTGTTTTTGTGTGTGTGTGTTTGTTTTTGTGTGTGTGTGGTTTTGTTTTTGTGTGTGTGTTTGTGGGTGTGTGTTTGTTTTTGTGTGTGTTTGTTTTTGTTGTTGTGTGTGTTTTAGTTTTTGTGTGTGTGGTTTTGTTTTTGCGTGTGTTTTTGTTTTTGTGTGTGTTTTTGTTTTTGTGCGTGTCTGTTTTTTGTTTTTGTGTGTGTGTCTTTTTGTGTGTGTGTGTGTTTTTTTTTGTGTGTGTATTTGTTTTTGTGTGTGTGTTTGTTTTTGTGTGTGTTTTTGTTTTTGTGTTTGTTTGTTTGAGCTTTTGTTTTTGTGTGTGTTTTAGTTTTTGTGTGTTTTTTTGTTTTCGTGTGTGTTTTCGTTTTTCTGTGTGTGTGTGTGTTTTTGTTTTTGTGTGTGTTTTTCTTTTTGTGTGTGTGTTTGTGTTTTTGTTTTTGTGTGTGTTTTTGTGTTTGTTTTTGTTTTTTTGTGTGTGTGTGTTTTGTTTTTGTGTATGTCTGTTTGTTTTTGTGTGTGTGTTTGTTTTTCTGTGTGTGTGTTTTTTGTTTTTGTGTATGTCTGTTTGTTTTTTTGTGTGTGTGTGTTTTTGAGCTTTTGTTTTTGTGTGTGTTTTTGTTTTTCTGTGCGTGTGTTTTTGTTTTTGTTTTTGTTTTTGTTTTTCTGTGTGTGTTTTTTGTTTTTGTGTGTGTTTTTGTGTGTGTGTGTTTGTTTTTATGTGTGTGTGGTTTTGTTTTTGTGTGTGTGTTTTTATTTTTGTGTTTGTTTTTGTTTTTGAGTGTGTGTGTGTGTTTTTGTTTTTGTGTGTGTGTTTTTGCTTTTGTGTGTGTTTTAGTTTTTGTGTGTGTTTTCGTTTTTCTGTGTGTGTGTTTGTGTTTTTGTTTTTGTGTGTGTTTTTGTGTTTGTTTTTGTTTTTCTGTGTGTGTGTGTTTTTGTTTTTGTGTGTGCTTTTGTTTTTGTGTGTATTTTTGTTTTTGTGCGTGTTTTTGTTTTTCTGTGCGTGTGTGTTTTTGTTTTTGTGTGTGTTTTTGTTTTTGTGTGTGTGTTTGAGCTTTTGTTTTTGTGTGTGTTTTTGTTTTTCTGTGCGTGTGTGTTTTTGTTTTTGTGTGTGTTTTTGTTTTTCTGTGTGTGTGTTTTTTGTTTTTGTGTGTCTTTTTGTTTTTGTGTGTGTTTTTGTTTTTGTGGGTGTGTGTGCTTTTTGTTTTTGTGTGTGTGTGTTTTTGTGTGTGTGTGTGTTTTTTGTTTTTTGCGTGTGTTTTTGTTTTTGTTTTTGTGTGTTTTTTGTTTTTGTGTGTGTATTTGTTTTTGTGTGTGTGTTTGTGTTTTTTCCTTTTGTGTGTGTATTTGATTTTGTGTGTGTGTTTGTTTTTGTGTGTGTTTTTGTTTTTGTGTGTGTGTGTGTTTGAACTTTTGTTTTTGTGTGTGTTTTTGTTTTTCTGTGTGTGTGTTTTTTGTTTCTGTGTGTGTTTTTGTTTTCGTGTGTGTGTGTTTGTTTTTGTGTGTGTGTGTTTGTGTTTTGTGTGTTGTGTTTGTTTTTGTGTGTTTGTTTTTGTGTGTGTTTGTGTTTTTTCTTTTTGTGTGTGTTTTAGTTTGTGTGTGTGTGGTTTTGTTTTTGTGTGTGTGTTTGTTTTGTGTGTGTGTGTTTGAGCTTTTGTTTTTGTGTGTGTATTTGTTTTTCTGTGCGTGTGTATTTTTGTTTTTGTGTGTGTTTTTCTTTTTCTGTGTGTATGTTTTTTGTTTTTGTGTGTGTTTTTGTTTTTGTGCGTATGTTTTTGTTTTTGTGTGTGTTTATGTTTTTGTGGGTGTGTGTTTGAGCTTTTGTTTTTGTGTGTGTTTATGTTTTTGTGTGTGTTTTTGTTTTTGTGTGTGTGTGTTTGAGCTTTTGTTTTTGTGTGTGTTTTTGTTTTTGAGTGTGTGTGTGTGTGTTTTTGTTTTTGTGTGTGTGTTTTTGTTTTTGCGTGTTTGTTTTTGTGTGTGTTTTAGTTTTTGTGTGTTTTTTTGTTTTCGTGTGTGTTTTCGTTTTTCTGTGTGCTGTGTTTTTGTTTTTGTGTGTGTGTATGTTTTTGTGTGTGTTTTTGTTTTTGTGTGTGTTTTTGTTTTTCTGTGTGTGTGTGTTTTTTGTTTTTGTGTGTGTGTGTTTTTGTGTGTGTGTGTTTTTTGTTTTTGTGTGTGTATTTGTTTTTGTGTGTGTGTTTGTTTTTGTGTGTGTTTCTGTTTTTGTGTGTGTGTGTTTGAGCTTTTGTTTTTGTGTGTTTTTTTGTTTTTCTGTGCGTATGTGTTTTTGTTTTTGTGTATGTTTTTGTTTTTCTGTGTGTGTGTTTTTTGTTTTTGTGTGTGTTTTTCTTTTTGTGCGTTTGTTTTTGTTTTTGTGTGTGTTTATGTTTTTGTGGGTGTGTTTTTTTTTGTGAATGTTTTTGTTTTTCTGTGTGTGTGTGTTTTTTGTTTTTGTGTGTTTTGTTTTTGTGTGTGTGTTTTTGTTTTTCTGTGTGTGTGTTTGTTGTTGTGCGTGTGTTTGTTTTTGTGTGTGTTTTTGTTTTGTGTGTGTGTTTGTTTTTGTGTGTGTGTTTTTGTGTGTGTTTGTGTTTTTTCATTTTGTGTGTGTATTTGTTTTTGTGTGTGTGTTTGTTTTTCTGTGTGTGTGTTTTTGTTTTTGTGTGTTTTTGTGTTTTTTCATTTTGTGTGTGTATTTGTTTTTGTGTGTGTGTTTGTTTTTCTGTGTGTGTGTTTTTGTTTTTGTGTGTTTTTGTGTGTGTGTTTTTTGTTTTTGTGTGTGTATTTCTTTTTGTGTGTGTTTTTGTTTTTCTGTGTGTGTGTTTTTTGTTTTTGTGTGTGTTTTTCTTTTTGTGCGTTTGTTTTTGTTTTTGTGTGTGTTTTAGTTTTTGTGTGTGTGTGTTTGTTTTTGTGCGTGTGTTTGTTTTTGTGTGTGTTTTTGTTTTGTGTGTGTGTTTGTTTTTGTGTGTGTGTTTTTGTGTGTGTGTGTTTGTTATTGTGCGTGTGTTTGTTTTTGTGTGTGTTTTTGTTTTGTGTGTGTTTGTTTTTGTGTGTGTGTTTTTGTGTGTGTTTGTGTTTTTTCATTTTGTGTGTGTATTTGTTTTTGTGTGTGTGTTTGTTTTTCTGTGCGTGTGTGTTTTTGTTTTTGTGTGTGTTTTTGTTTTTCTGTGTGTGTGGTTTTGTGTGTGTGTGTGTTTTTTGTTTTTTGCGTGTGTTTTTGTTTTTGTTTATTTTTGTGTCTTTGTTTTTGTGTGTGTTTTTGTTTTTGAGTGTGTGTGGGGGGTTTTGTTTTTGTGTGTGTGTTTTTGTTTTTGTGTGTGTTTTAGTTTTTGTGTGTTTTTTTGTTTTCGTGTGTGTTTTCGTTTTTCTGTGTGTGTGTTTTTGTTTTTGTGTGTGTTTTTGTTTTTGTGTGTGTGTTTGTGTTTTTGTTTTTGTGTGTGTTTTTGTGTTTGTTTTTGTTTTTTTGTGTGTGTGTGTTTTTGTTTTTGTGCGTGTTTTTGTTTTTCTGTGTGTGTGTTTTTGTTTTTGTGTGTGTGTCTTTTTGTGTGTGTGTGTTTTTTGTTTTTGTGTGTGTTTTAGTTGTTATGTGTTTTTTTGTTTTCGTGTGTGTTTTCGTTTTTCTGTGTGTGTGTTTTTGTTTTTGTGTGTGTTTTTGTTTTTGTGTGTGTGTTTGTGTTTTTGTTTTTGTGTGTGTTTTTGTGTTTGTTTTTGTTTTTTTGTGTGTTTGAGCTTTTGTTTTTGTGTGTGTTTTTGTTTTTCTGTGCGTGTGTGTTTTGTTTTTGTGTGTGTTTTTGTTTTTGTGTGTGTGTGTTTTTGTGTGTGTTTGTGTTTTTTCTTTTTGTGTGTGTGTGTGTTTGAGCTTTTGTTTTTGTGTGTGTTTTTGTTTTTCTGTGAGTGTGTTTTTGTTTTTGTGTGTGTGTTTGAGCTTTTGTTTTTGTGTGTGTTTTTTGTTTTTTGCGTGTGTTTTTGTTTTTGTGTGTGTGTGTTTTTTGTTTCTGTGTGTGTTTTTGTTTTTGTGTGTGTGTGTTTGTATTTGTGTGTGTGTTTGTTTTTGTGTGTGTGTTTTTGTGTGTGTTTGTGTTTTTTCATTTTGTGTGTGTATTTGTTTTTGTGTGTGTGTTTGTTTTTCTGTGTGTGTGTTTTTGTTTTTGTGTGTTTTTGTTTTTGTGTGTGTGTTTTTTGTTTTTGTGTGTGTATTTGTTTTTGTGTGTGTTTTTGTTTTTGTGTGTGTGTTTGAGCTTTTGTTTTTGTGTGTGTTTTTGTTTTTCTGTGTGTGTGTTTTTTGTTTTTGTGTGTCTTTTTGTTTTTGTGTGTGTTTTTGTTTTTGTGCGTATGTTTTTGTTTTGTGTGTGTTTATGTTTTTGTGGGTGTGTGTGCTTTTGTGGGTGTGTGTGTTTTTGTTTTTGTGTGTGTTTTTGTTTTTCTGTGTGTGTGTGTTTTTTGTTTTTGTGTGTGTGTGTTTTTGTGTGTGTGTGTGTTTTTTGTTTTTTGCGTGTGTTTTTGTTTTTGTTTTTGTTTGTGTGTTTGTTTTTGTGTGTGTGTGTTTTTGTTTTTGTGCGTGTTTTTGTTTTTCTGTGTGTGTGTTTGTTTTTGTTTGTGTTTTTGTTTTTGTGTGTGCGTGTTTGTTTGTTTTTGTGTGTGTTTTTGTTTTTCTGTGTGTGTGTGTTTTGTTTTTGTGTATGTCTGTTTGTTTTTGTGTGTGTTTTTGTTTTTGTGCGTGTTTTTGTATTTCTGTGTGTGTGTGTTTTTTTTTGTGTGTGTCTTTTTGTGTGTGTTTGTGTTTTTGTTTTTGTGTGTTTTTGTTTTTGTGTGTGTGTTTGTTTTTGTGTTTGTTTTTGTTTTTGTGTGTGTTTTTGTTTTTCTGTGCGTGTGTGTTTTTATTTTTGTGTGTGTTTTTGTTTTTGTGTGTGTGTTTGTTTTTGTGTGTGTGTGTTTTTGTGTGTGTTTGTGTTTTTTCTTTGTGTGTGTGTGTGTTTGAGCTTTTGTTTTTGTGTGTGTTTTTGTTTTTCTGTGTGTGTGTTTTTTGTTTTTGTGTGTGTTTTTGTTTTTGTGTATTTGTTTTTGTTTTTGTGTGTGTTTATCTTTTTGTGGGTGTGTGTTTTTTTTGTATGTTTTTGTATTTCTGTGTGTGTGTGTTTTTTGTTTTTGTGTGTGTTTTTGTTTTTCTGTGTGTGTGTTTGTTTTTGTGTGTGTGTGGTTTTGTTTTTGTGTGTGTGTTTGTGGGTGTGTGTTTGTTTTTGTGTGTGTTTGTTTTTGTTGTTGTGTGTGTTTTAGTTTTTGTGTGTGTGGTTTTGTTTTTGCGTGTGTTTTTGTTTTTGTGTGTGTTTTTGTTTTTGTGCGTGTGTGTTTTTTGTTTTTGTGTGTGTGTTTGTTTTTGTGTGTGTTTTTGTTTTTGTGTTTGTTTGTTTGAGCTTTTGTTTTTGTGTGTGTTTTTGTTTTTCTGTGCGTGTGTTTTTGTTTTTGTTTGTGTGTTTTTGTTTTTGTGTGTGTTTTAGTTTTTGTGTGTTTTTTTGTTTTCGTGTGTGTTTTCGTTTTTGTGTTTGTTTTTGTTTTTTTGTGTGTGTGTGTGTTTGAGCTTTTGTTTTTGTGTGTGTTTTTGTTTTTCTGTGCGTGTGTGTTTTTGTTTTTGTGTGTGTTTTTGTTTTTGTGTGTGTGTGTTTTTGTGTGTGTTTGTGTTTTTTCTTTTTGTGTGTGTGTGTGTTTGAGCTTTTGATTTTGTGTGTGTGTGTTTTTGTTTTTCTGTGTGTTTTTGTTTTTCTGTGTGTGTGTTTTTTGTTTCTGTGTGTGTTTTTGTTTTTGTGTGTGTGTGTTTGTTTTTGTGCGTGTGTTTGTTTTTGTGTGTGTTTTTGTTTTGTGTGTGTGTTTGTTATTGTGTGTGTGTTTTTGTGTGTGTTTGTGTTTTTTCATTTTGTGTGTGTATTTGTTTTTGAATGTGTGTTTGTTTTTTGCGTGTGTTTTTGTTTTGTGTGTGTGTTTGTTTTTGTGTGTGTGTGTTTTTTGTTTCTGTGTGTGTTTTTGTTTTTGTGTGTGTGTGTTTGTTTTTGTGTGTGTGTGGTTTTGTTTTTGTGTGTGTGTTTGTGGGTGTGTGTTTGTTTTTGTGTGTGTTTGTTTTTGTTGTTGTGTGTGTTTTAGTTTTTGTGTGTGTGGTTTTGTTTTTGCGTGTGTTTTTGTTTTTGTGTGTGTTTTTGTTTTTGTGCGTGTGTGTTTTTTGTTTTTGTGTGTGTGTCTTTTTGTGTGTGTGTGTGTTTTTTGTTTTTGTGTGTGTATTTGTTTTTGTGTGTGTGTTTGTTTTTGTGTGTGTTTTTGTTTTTTTGTTTGTTTGAGCTTTTGTTTTTGTGTGTGTTTTTGTTTTTCTGTGCGTGTGTTTTTGTTTTTGTTTGTGTGTTTTTGTTTTTGTGTGTGTTTTAGTTTTTGTGTGTTTTTTTGTTTTCGTGTGTGTTTTCGTTTTTGTGTTTGTTTTTGTTTTTTTGTGTGTGTGTGTGTTTGAGCTTTTGTTTTTGTGTGTGTTTTTGTTTTTCTGTGCGTGTGTGTTTTTGTTTTTGTGTGTGTTTTTGTTTTTGTGTGTGTGTGTTTGTTTTTGTGTGTGTGTCTTTTTGTGTGAGTGTGTGTGTTTTTTGTTTTTGTGTGTGTGTGTTTTTGTGTGTGTTTGTGTTTTTTCTTTTTGTGTGTGTGTGTGTTTGAGCTTTTGATTTTTTGTGTGTGTGTTTTTGTTTTTGTGTGTGTTTTTGTTTTTCTGTGTGTGTGTTTTTTGTTTCTGTGTGTGTTTTTGTTTTTGTGTGTGTGTGTTTGTTTTTGTGCGTGTGTTTGTTTTTCTGTGTGTGTGTTTTTGTTTTTGTGTGTTTTTGTTTTTGTGTGTGTGTTTTTTGTTTTTGTGTGTGTATTTGTTTTTGTGTGTGTGTTTGTTTTTCTGTGTGTGTGTTTTTGTTTTTGTGTGTTTTTGTTTTTGTGTGTGTGTTTTTTGTTTTTGTGTGTGTATTTGTTTTTGTGTGTGTTTTTGTTTTTGTGTGTGTGTTTGAGCTTTTGTTTTTGTGTGTGTTTTTGTTTTTCTGTGCGCGTGTGTTTTTGTTTTTGTGTGTGTGTGTGTTTTTTGTTTTTTGCGTGTGTTTTTGTTTTTGTTTTTGTTTGTGTTTTTGTTTTTCTGTGTGTCTGTTTGTTTTTGTGTGTTTGTTTTTGTTTTTGTGTGTGTTTTTTGTTTTTGTGTGTGTATTTGTTTTTGTGTGTGTTTTTGTGTGTGTTTGTTTTTGTGTGTGTGTTTGTTTTTGTGTGTGTGTGTTTTTGTTTTTGTGTGTGTTTTTGTTTTTGTGTTTGTTTTTGTTTTTGTGTGTGTGTGTGTTTGAGCTTTTGTTTTTGTGTGTGTGTTTGTTTTTGTGTGTGTGTTTTTGTGTGTGTTTGTGTTTTTTCTTTTTGTGTGTGTGTGTGTTTGAGCTTTTGTTTTTGTGTGTGTGTGTTTTTGTTTTTGTGTGTGTTTTTGTTTTTCTGTGTGTGTGTTTTTTGTTTCTGTGTGTGTTTTTGTTTTTGTGTGTGTGTGTTTGTTTTTGTGCGTGTGTTTGTTTTTGTGTGTGTTTTTGTTTTGTGTGTGTGTTTGTTTTTGTGTGTGTGTGTGTTTGAGCTTTTGTTTTTGTGTGTGTGTTTGTTTTTGTGTGTGTGTGTTTTTGTGTGTGTTTGTGTTTTTTCTTTTTGTGTGTGTGTGTGTTTGAGCTTTTGTTTTTGTGTGTGTGTGTTTTTGTTTTTGTGTGTGTTTTTGTTTTTCTGTGTGTGTGTTTTTTGTTTCTGTGTGTGTTTTTGTTTTTGTGTGTGTGTGTTTGTTTTTGTGCGTGTGTTTGTTTTTGTGTGTGTTTTTGTTTTGTGTGTGTGTTTGTTTTTGTGTGTGTGTTTTTGTGTGTGTTTGTGTTTTTGTGTGTGTGTTTGAGCTTTTGTTTTTGTGTGTGTTTTTGTTTTTCTGTGCGTGTGTGTTTTTGTTTTTGTGTGTGTTTTTGTTTTTCTGTGTGTGTGTTTTTTGTTTTTGTGTGTCTTTTTGTTTTTGTGTGTGTTTTTGTTTTTGTGCGTATGTTTTTGTTTTTCTGTGTGTGTGTGTGTTTTGTTTTTGTGTGTGTGTGTTTTTGTGTGTGTGTGGGTTTTTGTTTTTGTGTGTGTTTTTGTTTTTCTGTGTGTGTGTTTTTTGTTTCTGTGTGTGTTTTTGTTTTTGTGTGTGTTTTTGTTTTGTGTGTGTGTTTGTTTTTGTGTGTGTGTTTTTGTGTGTGTTTGTGTTTTTTCATTTTGTGTGTGTATTTGTTTTTGTGTGTGTGTTTGTTTTTCTGTGTGTGTGTTTTTGTTTTTGTGTGTTTTTGTTTTTGTGTGTGTGTTTGTTTTTGTGTGTGTGTGTTTTTGTGTGTGTTTGTGTTTTTTATTTTTGTGTGTGTGTGATTGTGTTTTGTTTTTGTGTGTTTTTGTGTGTGTGTTTGTGTTTTGTTTTTGTGTGTTTTTGTGTGTGTGTTTATGTTTTTGTGGGTGTGTGTTTGTTTTTGTGTGTTTTTGTTTTTGTTGTTCTGTGTGTTTTAGTTTTTGTGTGTGTGGTTTTGTTTTTGCGTGTGTTTTTGTTTTTGTTTTTGTGTGTGTTTTTGTTTTTGTGTGTGTTTGTTTTTGTGTGTGTGTGTTTGTTTTTGTGTGTGTTTTTGTTTTTCTGTGCGTGTGTGTTTTTTGTTTTTGTGTGTGTGTCTTTTTGTGTGTGTGTGTGTTTTTTGTTTTTGTGTGTGTATTTGTTTTTGTGTGTGTGTTTGTTTTTGTGTGTGTTTTTGTTTTTATGTGTGTTTGTTTGAGCTTTTGTTTTTGTGTGTGTTTTTTGTTTTTTGCGTGTGTTTTTGTTTTGTGTGTGTGTTTGTTTTTGTGTGTGTGTGTGTTTTTGTTTTTGTGTGTGTTTTTGTTTTTCTGTGTGTGTGTGTTTTGTTTCTGTGTGTGTTTTTGTTTTTGAGTGTGTGTTTGTGTTTTTGTTTTTGTGTGTGTGTTTTTGTTTTTGTGTGTGTTTTAGTTTTTGTGTGTTTTTTTGTTTTCGTGTGTGTTTTCGTTTTTCTGTGTGTGTGTTTGTGTTTTTGTTTTTGTGTGTGTTTTTGTGTTTGTTTTTGTTTTTTTGTGTGTGTGTGTTTTTGTTTTTGTGTGTGTTTTTGTTTTTGAGTGTGTGTGTGTGTTTTTGTTTTTGTGTGTGTGTTTTTGCTTTTGTGTGTGTTTTAGTTTTTGTGTGTTTTTTTGTTTTCGTGTGTGTTTTCGTTTTTCTGTGTGTGTGTTTGTGTTTTTGTTTTTGTGTGTGTTTTTGTGTTTGTTTTTGTTTTTCTGTGTGTGTGTGTTTTTGTTTTTGTGTGTGTTTTTGTTTTTGTGCGTGTTTTTGTTTTTCTGTGCGTGTGTGTTTTTGTTTTTGTGTGTGTTTTTGTTTTTGTGTGTGTGTTTGTGTTTTTGTTTTTGTGTGTGTTTTTGTTTTTGTGTGTGTGTTTGTTTTTGTGTTTGTTTTTGTTTTTTTGTGTGTGTGTGTGTTTGAGCTTTTGTTTTTGTGTGTGTTTTTGTTTTTCTGTGCGTGTGTGTTTTTGTTTTTGTGTGTGTTTTTGTTTTTGTGCATTTGTTTTTGTTTTTGTGTGTGTTTATGTTTTTGTGGGTGTATGTTTTTTTGTGTATGTTTTTGTTTTTCTGTGTGTGTGTGTTTTGTTTCTGTGTGTGTTTTTGTTTTTGTGTGTGTGTGTTTGTTTTTGTGCGTGTGTTTGTTTTTGTGTGTGTTTTTGTTTTGTGTGTGTGTTTGTTTTTGTGTGTGTGTTTGTTTTTGTGTGTGTTTGTGTTTTTGTGTGTATTTGTGTTTTTTCTTTTTGTGTGTGTGTGTTTGAGCTTTTGTTTTTGTGTGTGTTTTTGTTTTTCTGTGTGTGTGTTTTTGTTTTCGTGTGAGTTTTTGTTTTTTTGTGTGTGTGTTTGAGCTTTCGTTTTTGTGTGTGTTTTTGTTTTTCTGTGCGTGTGTGTTTTTGTTTTTGTGTGTGTTTTTGTTTTTCTGTGTGTGTGTTTTTTGTTTTTGTGTGTGTTTTTGTTTTTGTGTGTGTGTGTTTGTTTTTGTGCGTGTGTTTGTTATTGTGTGTGTTTTTGTTTTGTGTGTGTGTTTGTTTTTGTGTGTGTGTTTTTGTGTGTGTTTGTGTTTTTTCATTTTGTGTGTGTATTTGTTTTTGTGTGTGTGTTTGTTTTTCTGTGTGTGTGTTTTTGTTTTTGTGTGTTTTTGTTTTTGTGTGTGTTTTTGTTTTTGTGTGTTTGTTTTTGTGTGTGTGTGTTTGTTTTTGTGTGTGGTTTTGTTTTTCTGTGCGTGTGTGTTTTTTGTTTTTGTGTGTGTGTCTTTTTGTGTGTGTGTGTGTTTTTTGTTTTTGTGTGTGCATTTGTTTTTGTGTGTGTGTTTGTTTTTGTGTGTGTTTTTGTTTTTATGTGTGTTTGTTTGAGCTTTTGTTTTTGTGTGTGTTTTTGTTTTTCTGTGCGTGTGTTTTTGTTTTTGTTTGTGTTTTTGTTTTTCTGTGTGTGTTTTTTGTTTTTGTGTGTGTTTTTGTGTGTGTGTGTTTGTTTTTATGTGTGTGTGGTTTTGTTTTTGTGTGTTTTTGTTTTTGTGTGTGTGTTTTTTTTGTTTTTGTGTATGTCTGTTTGTTTTTGTGTGTGGTTTTGTTTTTCTGTGCGTGTGTGTTTTTTGTTTTTGTGTGTGTGTCTTTTTGTGTGTGTGTGTGTTTTTTGTTTTTGTGTGTGTATTTGTTTTTGTGTGTGTTTTTGTTTTTATGTGTGTTTGTTTGAGCTTTTGTTTTTGTGTGTGTTTTTGTTTTTCTGTGCGTGTGTTTTTGTTTTTGTTTGTGTTTTTGTTTTTCTGTGTGTGTTTTTTGTTTTTGTGTGTGTTTTTGTTTTTCTGTGTGTGTGTTTTTTGTTTTTGTGTATGTCTGTTTGTTTTTGTGTGTGGTTTTGTTTTTCTGTGCGTGTGTGTTTTTTGTTTTTGTGTGTGTGTCTTTTTGTGTGTGTGTGTGTTTTTTGTTTTTGTGTGTGTATTTGTTTTTGTGTGTGTGTTTGTTTTTGTGTGTGTTTTTGTTTTTATGTGTGTGTGGTTTTGTTTTTGTGTGTTTTTGTTTTTGTGTGTGTGTTTTTATTTTTGTGTGTGTTTTTGTTTTTGAGTGTGTGTGTGTGTTTTTGTTTTTGTGTGTGTGTTTTTGTTTTTGTGTGTGTTTTAGTTTTTGTGTGTTTTTTTGTTTTCGTGTGTGTTTTCGTTTTTCTGTGTGTGTGTTTGTGTATTTGTTTTTGTGTGTGTTTTTGTGTTTGTTTTTGTTTTTTTGTGTGTGTGTGTTTTTGTTTTTGTGTGTCTTTTTGTTTTTCTGTGTGTGTGTGTTTTGTTTTTGTGTATGTCTGTTTCTTTTTGTGTGTGTTTTTGTTTTTGTGCGTGTTTTTGTTTTTCTGTGTGTGTGTGTTTTTGTTTTTGTGTGTGTGTTTGTTTTTGTGTGTGTGTGTTTTTGAGTGTGTTTGTGTTTTTTCTATTTGTGTGTGTGTGTTTGAGCTTTCGTTTTTGTGTGTGTTTTTGTTTTTCTGTGCGTGTGTTTTTGTTCTTGTGTGTGTTTTTGTTTTTCTGTGTGTGTGTTTTTTGTTTTTGTGTGTGTGTTTGTTTTTCTGTGTGTTTGTGTTTTTGTGTGTATTTGTGTTTTTTCTTTTTGTGTGTGTATTTGTTTTTGTGTGTGTTTTGTTTTTGTGTGTGTGTTTGAGCTTTTGTTTTTGTGTGTGTTTTTGTTTTTCTGTGCGTGTGTGTTTTTGTTTTTGTGTGTGTTTTTGTTTTTCTGTGTGTGTGTTTTTTGTTTTTGTGTGTCTTTTTGTTTTTGTGTGTGTTTTTGTTTTTGTGGGTGTGTGTGCTTTTTGTTTTTGTGTGTGTGTGTTTTTGTGTGTGTGTGTGTTTTTTGGTTTTTGCGTGTGTTTTTGTTTTTGTTTTTGTGTGTGTTTTTTGTTTTTGTGTGTGTATTTGTTTTTGTGTGTGTTTTTGTGTGTGTTTGTTTTTGTGTGTGTGTTTGTTTTTGTGTGTGTGTGTTTTTGTTTTTGTGTGTGTATTTGTTTTTGTGTGTGTTTGTTTTTGTGTGTGTTTTTGTTTTTCTGTGTGTGTGTTTGTTTTTGTTTGTGTTTTTGTTTTTGTGTGTGCGTGTTTGTTTGTTTTTGTGTGTGTTTTTGTTTTTCTGTGTGTGTGTGTTTTGTTTTTGTGTGTGTTTTTGTTTTTGTGTGTGTGTTTGTTTTTGTGTTTGTTTTTGTTTTTTTGTGTGTGTGTGTGTTTGAGCTTTTGTTTTTGTGTGTGTTTTTGTTTTTCTGTGCGTGTGTGTTTTTGTTTTTGTGTGTGTTTTTGTTTTTGAGTGTGTGTGTGTGTTTGAGCTTTCGTTTTTGTGTGTGTTTTTGTTTTTCTGTGCGTGTGTGTTTTTGTTTTTGTGTGTGTTTTTGTTTTTCTTTGTGTGTGTTTTTTGTTTTTGTGTGTGTTTTTGTTTTTGTGCATTTGTTTTTGTTTTTGTGTGTGTTTATGTTTTTGTGGGTGTGTGTTTTTTTGTGTATGTTTTTGTATTTCTGTGTGTGTGTGTTTTTTGTTTTTGTGTGTGTTTTTGTTTTTGTGTGTGTGTGTTTGTTTTTGTGTGTGTGTGGTTTTGTTTTTGTGTGTGTGTTTGTGTATTGTTTTTGTATGTGGTTTTGTTTTTGTGTGTGTGTTTGTGTTTTTGTGGGTGTGTGTTTGTTTTTGTGTGTGTTTGTTTTTGTTGTTGTGTGTGTTTTAGTTTTTGTGTGTGTGGTTTTGTTTTTGCGTGTGTTTTTGTTTTTGTTTTTGTGTGTGTTTTTGTTTTTGTGTGTGTTTGTTTTTGTGTGTGTGTGTTTGTTTTTGTGTGTGTTTTTGTTTTTCTGTGCGTGTGTGTTTTTTGTTTTTGTGTGTGTGTCTTTTTGTGTGTGTGTGTGTCTTTTTGTGTGTGTGTGTGTATTTGTTTTTGTGTGTGTATTTGTTTTTGTTTGTGTCTTTGTTTTTGTGTGTGTTTTTGTTTTTGTGTTTGTTTGTTTGAGCTTTTGTTTTTGTGTGTGTTTTTGTTTTTCTGTGCGTGTGTTTTTGTTTGTGTGTGTTTGTTTGTGTGTGTGTGTGGTTTTGTTTTTGTGTGTTTTTGTTTTTGTGTGTGTGTTTTTATTTTTGTGTGTGTTTTTGTTTTTGAGTGTGTGTGTGTGTTTTTGTTTTTGTGTGTGTGTTTTTGTTTTTGTGTGTGTTTTAGTTTTTGTGTGTTTTTTTGTTTTCGTGTGTGTTTTCGTTTTTCTGTGTGTGTGTGTTTTTGTTTTTGTGTGTGTTTTTCTTTTTGTGTGTGTGTTTTTGTTTTTGTGTGTGTTTTTGTGTTTGTTTTTGTTTTTTTGTGTGTGTGTGTTTTTGTTTTTGTGTGTGTTTTTGTTTTTCTGTGTGTGTGTTTTTTGTTTTTGTGTGTCTTTTTGTTTTTGTGTGTGTTTTTGTTTTTGTGCGTATGTTTTTGTTTTGTGTGTGTTTATGTTTTTGTGGGTGTGTGTGCTTTTGTGGGTGTGTGTGTTTTTGTTTTTGTGTGTGTTTTTGTTTTTCTGTGTGTGTGTTTTTTGTTTTTGTGTGTGTGTGTTTTTGTGTGTGTGTGTGTTTTTTGTTTTTTGCGTGTGTTTTTGTTTTTGTTTTTGTTTGTGTGTTTGTTTTTGTGTGTGTGTGTTTTTGTTTTTGTGCGTGTTTTTGTTTTTCTGTGTGTGTGTTTGTTTTTGTTTGTGTTTTTGTTTTTGTGTGTGCGTGTTTGTTTGTTTTTGTGTGTGTTTTTGTTTTTCTGTGTGTGTGTGTTTTGTTTTTGTGTATGTCTGTTTGTTTTTGTGTGTGTTTTTGTTTTTGTGCGTGTTTTTGTTTTTCTGTGTGTGTGTGTTTTTTTTTGTGTGTGTCTTTTTGTGTGTGTTTGTGTTTTTGTTTTTGTGTGTGTTTTTGTTTTTGTGTGTGTGTTTGTTTTTGTGTTTGTTTTTGTTTTTGTGTGTGTTTTTGTTTTTCTGTGCGTGTGTGTTTTTATTTTTGTGTGTGTTTTTGTTTTTGTGTGTGTGTTTGTTTTTCTGTGTGTGTGTTTTTGTGTGTGTTTGTGTTTTTTCTTTTTGTGTGTGTGTGTGTTTGAGCTTTTGTTTTTGTGTGTGTTTTTGTTTTTCTGTGCGTGTGTGTTTTTGTTTTTGTGTGTGTTTTTGTTTTTGAGTGTGTGTGTGTGTTTGAGCTTTCGTTTTTGTGTGTGTTTTTGTTTTTCTGTGCGTGTGTGTTTTTGTTTTTGTGTGTGTTTTTGTTTTTCTTTGTGTGTGTTTTTTGTTTTTGTGTGTGTTTTTGTTTTTGTGCATTTGTTTTTGTTTTTGTGTGTGTTTATGTTTTTGTGGGTGTGTGTTTTTTTGTGTATGTTTTTGTATTTCTGTGTGTGTGTGTTTTTTGTTTTTGTGTGTGTTTTTGTTTTTGTGTGTGTGTGTTTGTTTTTGTGTGTGTGTGGTTTTGTTTTTGTGTGTGTGTTTGTGTATTGTTTTTGTATGTGGTTTTGTTTTTGTGTGTGTGTTTGTGTTTTTGTGGGTGTGTGTTTGTTTTTGTGTGTGTTTGTTTTTGTTGTTGTGTGTGTTTTAGTTTTTGTGTGTGTGGTTTTGTTTTTGCGTGTGTTTTTGTTTTTGTTTTTGTGTGTGTGTGTTTGTTTTTGTGTGTGTTTTTGTTTTTCTGTGCGTGTGTGTTTTTTGTTTTTGTGTGTGTGTCTTTTTGTGTGTGTGTGTGTCTTTTTGTGTGTGTGTGTATTTGTTTTTGTGTGTGTATTTGTTTTTGTTTGTGTGTTTGTTTTTGTGTGTGTTTTTGTTTTTGTGTTTGTTTGTTTGAGCTTTTGTTTTTGTGTGTGTTTTTGTTTTTCTGTGCGTGTGTTTTTGTTTGTGTGTGTTTGTTTGTGTGTGTGTGTGGTTTTGTTTTTGTGTGTTTTTGTTTTTGTGTGTGTGTTTTTATTTTTGTGTGTGTTTTTGTTTTTGAGTGTGTGTGTGTGTTTTTGTTTTTGTGTGTGTGTTTTTGTGTTTGTTTTTGTTTTTTTGTGTGTGTGTGTTTTTGTTTTTGTGTGTGTTTTTGTTTTTCTGTGTGTGTGTTTTTTGTTTTTGTGTGTCTTTTTGTTTTTGTGTGTGTTTTTGTTTTTGTGCGTATGTTTTTGTTTTGTGTGTGTTTATGTTTTTGTGGGTGTGTGTGCTTTTGTGGGTGTGTGTGTTTTTGTTTTTGTGTGTGTTTTTGTTTTTCTGTGTGTGTGTGTTTTTTGTTTTTGTGTGTGTGTGTTTTTGTGTGTGTGTGTGTTTTTTGTTTTTTGCGTGTGTTTTTGTTTTTGTTTTTGTTTGTGTGTTTGTTTTTGTGTGTGTGTGTTTTTGTTTTTGTGCGTGTTTTTGTTTTTCTGTGTGTGTGTTTGTTTTTGTTTGTGTTTTTGTTTTTGTGTGTGCGTGTTTGTTTGTTTTTGTGTGTGTTTTTGTTTTTCTGTGTGTGTGTGTTTTGTTTTTGTGTATGTCTGTTTGTTTTTGTGCGTGTTTTTGTTTTTCTGTGTGTGTGTGTTTTTTTTTGTGTGTGTCTTTTTGTGTGTGTTTGTGTTTTTGTTTTTGTGTGTGTTTTTGTTTTTGTGTGTGTGTTTGTTTTTGTGTTTGTTTTTGTTTTTGTGTGTGTTTTTGTTTTTCTGTGCGTGTGTGTTTTTATTTTTGTGTGTGTTTTTGTTTTTGTGTGTGTGTTTGTTTTTGTGTGTGTGTGTTTTTGTGTGTGTTTGTGTTTTTTCTTTTTGTGTGTGTGTGTGTTTGAGCTTTTGTTTTTGTGTGTGTTTTTGTTTTTCTGTGCGTGTGTGTTTTTGTTTTTGTGTGTGTTTTTGTTTTTCTGTGTGTGTGTTTTTTGTTTTTGTGTGTGTTTTTGTTTTTGTGCATTTGTTTTTGTTTTTGTGTGTGTTTATGTTTTTGTGGGTGTGTGTTTTTTTGTGTATGTTTTTGTATTTCTGTGTGTGTGTGTTTTTTGTTTTTGTGTGTGTTTTTGTTTTTGTTTTTGTGTGTGTGTGTTTGTTTTTGTGTGTGTGTGGTTTTGTTTTTGTGTGTGTGTTTGTGGGTGTGTGTTTGTTTTTGTGTGTGTTTGTTTTTGTTGTTGTGTGTGTTTTAGTTTTTGTGTGTGTGGTTTTGTTTTTGCGTGTGTTTTTGTTTTTGTGTGTGTTTTTGTTTTTGTGCGTGTCTGTTTTTTGTTTTTGTGTGTGTGTCTTTTTGTGTGTGTGTGTGTTTTTTTTTTTGTGTGTGTATTTGTTTTTGTGTGTGTGTTTGTTTTTGTGTGTGTTTTTGTTTTTGTGTTTGTTTGTTTGAGCTTTTGTTTTTGTGTGTGTTTTAGTTTTTGTGTGTTTTTTTGTTTTCGTGTGTGTTTTCGTTTTTCTGTGTGTGTGTGTGTTTTTGTTTTTGTGTGTGTTTTTCTTTTTGTGTGTGTGTTTGTGTTTTTGTTTTTGTGTGTGTTTTTGTGTTTGTTTTTGTTTTTTTGTGTGTGTGTGTTTTGTTTTTGTGTATGTCTGTTTGTTTTTGTGTGTGTGTTTGTTTTTCTGTGTGTGTGTTTTTTGTTTTTGTGTATGTCTGTTTGTTTATTTGTGTGTGTGTGTTTTTGAGCTTTTGTTTTTGTGTGTGTTTTTGTTTTTCTGTGCGTGTGTGTTTTTGTTTTTGTGTGTGTTTTTGTTTTTGTGTGTGTGTGTTTGTTTTTGTGTGTGTGTCTTTTTGTGTGTGTGTGTGTTTTTTGTTTTTGTGTGTGTATTTGTTTTTGTGTGTGTGTTTGTTTTTGTGTGTGTTTTTGTTTTTATGTGTGTTTGTTTGAGCTTTTGTTTTTGTGTGTGTTTTTGTTTTTCTGTGCGTGTGTTTTTGTTTTTGTTTTTGTTTTTGTTTTTCTGTGTGTGTTTTTTGTTTTTGTGTGTGTTTTTGTGTGTGTGTGTTTGTTTTTATGTGTGTGTGGTTTTGTTTTTGTGTGTGTGTTTTTATTTTTGTGTTTGTTTTTGTTTTTGAGTGTGTGTGTGTGTTTTTGTTTTTGTGTGTGTGTTTTTGCTTTTGTGTGTGTTTTAGTTTTTGTGTGTGTTTTCGTTTTTCTGTGTGTGTGTTTGTGTTTTTGTTTTTGTGTGTGTTTTTGTGTTTGTTTTTGTTTTTCTGTGTGTGTGTGTTTTTGTTTTTGTGTGTGTTTTTGTTTTTGTGTGTGTTTTTGTTTTTGTGTGTGTGTGTTTGTTTTTGTGTGTGTGTGTGTTTTTGTTTTTGTGTGTGTTTTTGTTTTTGTGCATTTGTTTTTGTTTTTGTGTGTGTTTATGTTTTTGTGGGTGTATGTTTTTTTGTGTATGTTTTTGTTTTTCTGTGTGTGTGTGTTTTGTTTCTGTGTGTGTTTTTGTTTTTGTGTGTGTGTGTTTGTTTTTGTGCGTGTGTTTGTTTTTGTGTGTGTTTTTGTTTTGTGTGTGTGTTTGTTTTTGTGTGTGTGTTTGTTTTTGTGTGTGTTTGTGTTTTTGTGTGTATTTGTGTTTTTTCTTTTTGTGTGTGTGTGTTTGAGCTTTTGTTTTTGTGTGTGTTTTTGTTTTTCTGTGTGTGTGTTTTTGTTTTCGTGTGTGTTTTTGTTTTTTTGTGTGTGTGTTTGAGCTTTCGTTTTTGTGTGTGTTTTTGTTTTTCTGTGCGTGTGTGTTTTTGTTTTTGTGTGTGTTTTTGTTTTTCTGTGTGTGTGTTTTTTGTTTTTGTGTGTGTTTTTGTTTTTGTGCATTTGTTTTTGTTTTTGTGTGTGTTTATGCTTTTGTGGGTGTATGTTTTTTTGTGTATGTTTTTGTTTTTCTGTGTGTGTGTGTTTTGTTTCTGTGTGTGTTTTTGTTTTTGTGTGTGTTTGTTTGTTTTTGTGCGTGTGTTTGTTATTGTGTGTGTTTTTGTTTTGTGTGTGTGTTTGTTTTTGTGTGTGTGTTTTTGTGTGTGTTTGTGTTTTTTCATTTTGTGTGTATATTTGTTTTTGTGTGTGTGTTTGTTTTTCTGTGTGTGTGTTTTTGTTTTTGTGTGTTTTTGTTTTTGTGTGTGTTTTTGTTTTTGTGTGTTTGTTTTTGTGTGTGTGTGTTTGTTTTTGTGTGTGGTTTTGTTTTTCTGTGCGTGTGTGTTTTTTGTTTTTGTGTGTGTGTCTTTTTGTGTGTGTGTGTGTTTTTTGTTTTTGTGTGTGTATTTGTTTTTGTGTGTGTGTTTGTTTTTGTGTGTGTTTTTGTTTTTATGTGTGTTTGTTTGAGCTTTTGTTTTTGTGTGTGTTTTGTTTTTGTGTGTGTTTTTGTTTTTCTGTGTGTGTGTTTTTTGTTTTTGTGTATGTCTGTTTGTTTTTGTGTGTGGTTTTCTTTTTCTGTGCGTGTGTGTTTTTTGTTTTTGTGTGTGTGTCTTTTTGTGTGTGTGTGTGTTTTTTGTTTTTGTGTGTGTATTTGTTTTTGTGTGTGTGTTTGTTTTTGTGTGTGTTTTTGTTTTTATGTGTGTTTGTTTGAGCTTTTGTTTTTGTGTGTGTTTTTGTTTTTCTGTGCGTGTGTTTTTGTTTTTGTTTGTGTTTTTGTTTTTCTGTGTGTGTTTTTTGTTTTTGTGTGTGTTTTTGTGTGTGTGTGTTTGTTTTTATGTGTGTGTGGTTTTGTTTTTGTGTGTTTTTGTTTTTGTGTGTGTGTTTTTATTTTTGTGTGTGTTTTTGTTTTTGAGTGTGTGTGTGTGTTTTTGTTTTTGTGTGTGTGTTTTTGTTTTTGTGTGTGTTTTAGTTTTTGTGTGTTTTTTTGTTTTCGTGTGTGTTTTCGTTTTTCTGTGTGTGTGTTTGTGTATTTGTTTTTGTGTGTGTTTTTGTGTTTGTTTTTGTTTTTTTGTGTGTGTGTGTTTTTGTTTTTGTGTGTCTTTTTGTTTTTCTGTGTGTGTGTGTGTTTTTGTTTTTGTGTGTGTTTTTGTGTTTGTGTGTGTGTTTGTGTTTTTGTTTTTGTGTGTGTTTTTGTTTTTGTGTGTTTGTTTGTTTTTGTGTGTGTTTTTGTTTTTGTGCGTGTTTTTGTTTTTCTGTGTGTGTGTGTTTTTGTTTTTGTGTGTGTTTTTGTGTTTGTGTGTGTGTTTGTGTTTTTGTTTTTGTGTGTGTTTTTGTTTTTGTGTGTTTGTTTGTTTTTGTGTTTGTTTTTGTTTTTTTGTGTGTGTGTGTGTTTGAGCTTTTGTTTTTGTGTGTGTTTTTGTTTTTCTGTGCGTGTGTGTTTTTGTTTTTGTGTGTGTTTTTGTTTTTGTGTGTGTATTTGTTTTTGTGTGTGTGTGTTTTTGTGTGTGTTTGTGTTTGAGCTTTTGTTTTTGTGTGTGTTTTTGTTTTTCTGTGCGTGTGTGTTTTTGTTTTTGTGTGTGTGTTTTTTGTTTTTGTGTGTCTTTTTGTTTTTGTGTGTGTTTTTGTTTTTGTGCGTATGTTTTTGTTTTTGTGTGTGTTTATGTTTTTCTGGGTGTGTGTGCTTTTGTGGGTGTGTGTGTTTTTGTTTTTGTGTGTGTTTTTGTTTTTCTGTGTGTGTGTGTTTTTTGTTTTTGTGTGTGTGTGTTTTTGTGTGTGTGTGTGTTTTTTATTTTTTGCGTGTGTTTTTGTTTTTGTTTATGTTTGTGTTTTTGTTTTTCTGTGTGTTTATGTTTTTGTGGGTGTTTGTTTCTGTTTGTTTTTGTGTGTTTGTTTTTGTTTTTGTGTGTGTTTTTTGTTTTTGTGTGTGTATTTGTTTTTGTGTGTGTTTTTGTGTGTGTTTGTTTTTGTGTGTGTGTTTGTTTTTGTGTGTGTGTGTTTTTGTTTTTGTGTGTGTATTTGTTTTTGTGTGTGTTTGTTTTTGTGTGTGTTTTTGTTTTTCTGTGTGTGTGTTTGTTTTTGTTTGTGTTTTTGTTTTTGTGTGTGGTTTTGTTTTGTGTGTGTTTTTGTTTTTCTGTGCGTGTGTGTTTTTGTTTTTGTGTGTGTTTTTGTTTTTCTGTGTGTGTTTTTTGTTTTTGTGTGTGTTTTTGTTTTTGTGCGTTTGTTTTTGTTTTTGTGTGTGTTTATGTTTTTGTGGGTGTGTGTTTTTTTTGTGTATGTTTTTGTTTTTCTGTGTGAGTGTGTTTTCTGTTTTTGTGTGTGTTTTTGTTTTTGTGTGTGTGTGTTTGTTTTTGTGTGTATGTGGTTTTGGTTTTGTGTGTGTGTTTGTTTTTGTGTGTGTTTTTTGTTTTTGTGTGTGTATTTGTTTTTGTGTGTGTTTTTGTGTGTGTTTGTTTTTGTGTGTGTGTTTGTTTTTGTGTGTGTGTGTTTTTGTTTTTGTGTGTGTATTTGTTTTTGTGTGTGTTTGTTTTTGTGTGTGTTTTTGTTTTTCTGTGTGTGTGTTTGTTTTTGTTTGTGTTTTTGTTTTTGTGTGTGGTTTTGTTTTGTGTGTGTTTTTGTTTTTCTGTGCGTGTGTGTTTTTGTTTTTGTGTGTGTTTTTGTTTTTCTGTGTGTGTTTTTTGTTTTTGTGTGTGTTTTTGTTTTTGTGCGTTTGTTTTTGTTTTTGTGTGTGTTTATGTTTTTGTGGGTGTGTGTTTTTTTTGTGTATGTTTTTGTTTTTCTGTGTGAGTGTGTTTTCTGTTTTTGTGTGTGTTTTTGTTTTTGTGTGTGTGTGTTTGTTTTTCTGTGTGTGTGTTTTTGTTTTTGTGTGTGTTTTTGTTTTTGTGTGTGTGTTTGAGCTTTTGTTTTTGTGTGTGTTTTTGTTTTTCTGTGCGTGTGTGTTTTTGTTTTTGTGTGTGTTTTTGTTTTTCTGTGTGTGTGTTTTTTGTTTTTGTGTGTCTTTTTGTTTTTGTGTGTGTTTTTGTTTTTGTGCGTATGTTTTTGTTTTTCTGTGTGTGTGTGTGTTTTGTTTTTGTGTGTGTGTGTTTTTGTGTGTGTGTGGGTTTTTGTTTTTGTGTGTGTTTTTGTTTTTCTGTGTGTGTGTTTTTTGTTTCTGTGTGTGTTTTTGTTTTTGTGTGTGTTTTTGTTTTGTGTGTGTGTTTGTTTTTGTGTGTGTGTTTTTATGTGTGTTTGTGTTTTTTCATTTTGTGTGTGTATTTGTTTTTGTGTGTGTGTTTGTTTTTCTGTGTGTGTGTTTTTGTTTTTGTGTGTTTTTGTTTTTGTGTGTGTGTTTGTTTTTGTGTGTGTGTGTTTTTGTGTGTGTTTGTGTTTTTTATTTTTGTGTGTGTGTGATTGTGTTTTGTTTTTGTGTGTTTTTGTGTGTGTGTTTGTGTTTTGTTTTTGTGTGTTTTTGTGTGTGTGTTTATGTTTTTGTGGGTGTGTGTTTGTTTTTGTGTGTCTTTGTTTTTGTTGTTCTGTGTGTTTTAGTTTTTGTGTGTGTGGTTTTGTTTTTGCGTGTGTTTTTGTTTTTGTTTTTGTGTGTGTTTTTGTTTTTGTGTGTGTTTGTTTTTGTGTGTGTGTGTTTGTTTTTGTGTGTGTTTTTGTTTTTCTGTGCGTGTGTGTTTTTTGTTTTTGTGTGTGTGTCTTTTTGTGTGTGTGTGTGTTTTTTGTTTTTGTGTGTGTATTTGTTTTTGTGTGTGTGTTTGTTTTTGTGTGTGTTTTTGTTTTTATGTGTGTTTGTTTGAGCTTTTGTTTTTGTGTGTGTTTTTTGTTTTTTGCGTGTGTTTTTGTTTTGTGTGTGTGTTTGTTTTTGTGTGTGTGTGTGTTTTTGTTTTTGTGTGTGTTTTTGTTTTTCTGTGTGTGTGTTTTTTGTTTCTGTGTGTGTTTTTGTTTTTGAGTGTGTGTGTGTGTTTTTGTTTTTGTGTGTGTGTTTTTGTTTTTGTGTGTGTTTTAGTTTTTGTGTGTTTTTTGTTTTCGTGTGTGTTTTCGTTTTTCTGTGTGTGTGTTTGTGTTTTTGTTTTTGTGTGTGTTTTTGTGTTTGTTTTTGTTTTTTTGTGTGTGTGTGTTTTTGTTTTTGTGTGTGTTTTTGTTTTTGAGTGTGTGTGTGTGTTTTTGTTTTTGTGTGTGTGTTTTTGCTTTTGTGTGTGTTTTAGTTTTTGTGTGTTTTTTTGTTTTCGTGTGTGTTTTCGTTTTTCTGTGTGTGTGTTTGTGTTTTTGTTTTTGTGTGTGTTTTTGTGATTGTTTTTGTTTTTCTGTGTGTGTGTGTTTTTGTTTTTGTGTGTGTTTTTGTTTTTGTGCGTGTTTTTGTTTTTCTGTGCGTGTGTGTTTTTGTTTTTGTGTGTGTTTTTGTTTTTGTGTGTGTGTTTGTGTTTTTGTTTTTGTGTGTGTTTTTGTTTTTGTGTGTGTTTTTGTTTTTCTGTGTGTGTTTTTTGTTTTTGTGTGTGTTTTTGTTTTTGTGCGTTTGTTTTTGTTTTTGTGTGTGTTTATGTTTTTGTGGGTGTGTGTTTTTTTTGTGTATGTTTTTGTTTTTCTGTGTGAGTGTGTTTTCTGTTTTTGTGTGTGTTTTTGTTTTTGTGTGTGTGTGTTTGTTTTTCTGTGTGTGTGTTTTTGTTTTTGTGTGTGTTTTTGTTTTTGTGTGTGTGTTTGAGCTTTTGTTTTTGTGTGTGTTTTTGTTTTTCTGTGCGTGTGTGTTTTTGTTTTTGTGTGTGTTTTTGTTTTTCTGTGTGTGTGTTTTTTGTTTTTGTGTGTCTTTTTGTTTTTGTGTGTGTTTTTGTTTTTGTGCGTATGTTTTTGTTTTTCTGTGTGTGTGTGTGTTTTGTTTTTGTGTGTGTGTGTTTTTGTGTGTGTGTGGGTTTTTGTTTTTGTGTGTGTTTTTGTTTTTCTGTGTGTGTGTTTTTTGTTTCTGTGTGTGTTTTTGTTTTTGTGTGTGTTTTTGTTTTGTGTGTGTGTTTGTTTTTGTGTGTGTGTTTTTATGTGTGTTTGTGTTTTTTCATTTTGTGTGTGTATTTGTTTTTGTGTGTGTGTTTGTTTTTCTGTGTGTGTGTTTTTGTTTTTGTGTGTGTGTTTTTGCTTTTGTGTGTGTTTTAGTTTTTGTGTGTTTTTTTGTTTTCGTGTGTGTTTTCGTTTTTCTGTGTGTGTGTTTGTGTTTTTGTTTTTGTGTGTGTTTTTGTGATTGTTTTTGTTTTTCTGTGTGTGTGTGTTTTTGTTTTTGTGTGTGTTTTTGTTTTTGTGCGTGTTTTTGTTTTTCTGTGCGTGTGTGTTTTTGTTTTTGTGTGTGTTTTTGTTTTTGTGTGTGTGTTTGTGTTTTTGTTTTTGTGTGTGTTTTTGTTTTTGTGTGTGTTTTTGTTTTTCTGTGTGTGTTTTTTGTTTTTGTGTGTGTTTTTGTTTTTGTGCGTTTGTTTTTGTTTTTGTGTGTGTTTATGTTTTTGTGGGTGTGTGTTTTTTTTGTGTATGTTTTTGTTTTTCTGTGTGAGTGTGTTTTCTGTTTTTGTGTGTGTTTTTGTTTTTGTGTGTGTGTGTTTGTTTTTCTGTGTGTGTGTTTTTGTTTTTGTGTGTGTTTTTGTTTTTGTGTGTGTGTTTGAGCTTTTGTTTTTGTGTGTATGTTTGTTTTTATGTGTGTTTGTTTGAGCTTTTGTTTTTGTGTGTGTTTTTGTTTTTCTGTGCGTGTGTTTTTGTTTTTGTTTGTGTTTTTGTTTTTCTGTGTGTGTTTTTTGTTTTTGTGTGTGTTTTTGTGTGTGTGTGTTTGTTTTTATGTGTGTGTGGTTTTGTTTTTGTGTGTTTTTGTTTTTGTGTGTGTGTTTTTATTTTTGTGTGTGTTTTTGTTTTTGAGTGTGTGTGTGTGTTTTTGTTTTTGTGTGTGTGTTTTTGTTTTTGTGTGTGTTTTAGTTTTTGTGTGTTTTTTTGTTTTCGTGTGTGTTTTCGTTTTTCTGTGTGTGTGTTTGTGTATTTGTTTTTGTGTGTGTTTTTGTGTTTGTTTTTGTTTTTTTGTGTGTGTGTGTTTTTGTTTTTGTGTGTCTTTTTGTTTTTCTGTGTGTGTGTGTGTTTTTGTTTTTGTGTGTGTTTTTGTGTTTGTGTGTGTGTTTGTGTTTTTGTTTTTGTGTGTGTTTTTGTTTTTGTGTGTTTGTTTGTTTTTGTGTGTGTTTTTGTTTTTGTGCGTGTTTTTGTTTTTCTGTGTGTGTGTGTTTTTGTTTTTGTGTGTGTTTTTGTGTTTGTGTGTGTGTTTGTGTTTTTGTTTTTGTGTGTGTTTTTGTTTTTGTGTGTTTGTTTGTTTTTGTGTTTGTTTTTGTTTTTTTGTGTGTGTGTGTGTTTGAGCTTTTGTTTTTGTGTGTGTTTTTGTTTTTCTGTGCGTGTGTGTTTTTGTTTTTGTGTGTGTTTTTGTTTTTGTGTGTGTATTTGTTTTTGTGTGTGTGTGTTTTTGTGTGTGTTTGTGTTTGAGCTTTTGTTTTTGTGTGTGTTTTTGTTTTTCTGTGCGTGTGTGTTTTTGTTTTTGTGTGTGTGTTTTTTGTTTTTGTGTGTCTTTTTGTTTTTGTGTGTGTTTTTGTTTTTGTGCGTATGTTTTTGTTTTTGTGTGTGTTTATGTTTTTCTGGGTGTGTGTGCTTTTGTGGGTGTGTGTGTTTTTGTTTTTGTGTGTGTTTTTGTTTTTCTGTGTGTGTGTGTTTTTTGTTTTTGTGTGTGTGTGTTTTTGTGTGTGTGTGTGTTTTTTGTTTTTTGCGTGTGTTTTTGTTTTTGTTTATGTTTGTGTTTTTGTTTTTCTGTGTGTTTATGTTTTTGTGGGTGTTTGTTTCTGTTTGTTTTTGTGTGTTTGTTTTTGTTTTTGTGTGTGTTTTTTGTTTTTGTGTGTGTATTTGTTTTTGTGTGTGTTTTTGTGTGTGTTTGTTTTTGTGTGTGTGTTTGTTTTTGTGTGTGTGTGTTTTTGTTTTTGTGTGTGTATTTGTTTTTGTGTGTGTTTGTTTTTGTGTGTGTTTTTGTTTTTCTGTGTGTGTGTTTGTTTTTGTTTGTGTTTTTGTTTTTGTGTGTGGTTTTGTTTTGTGTGTGTTTTTGTTTTTCTGTGCGTGTGTGTTTTTGTTTTTGTGTGTGTTTTTGTTTTTCTGTGTGTGTTTTTTGTTTTTGTGTGTGTTTTTGTTTTTGTGCGTTTGTTTTTGTTTTTGTGTGTGTTTATGTTTTTGTGGGTGTGTGTTTTTTTTGTGTATGTTTTTGTTTTTCTGTGTGAGTGTGTTTTCTGTTTTTGTGTGTGTTTTTGTTTTTGTGTGTGTGTGTTTGTTTTTGTGTGTATGTGGTTTTGGTTTTGTGTGTGTGTTTGTTTTTGTGTGTGTTTTTTGTTTTTGTGTGTGTATTTGTTTTTGTGTGTGTTTTTGTGTGTGTTTGTTTTTGTGTGTGTGTTTGTTTTTGTGTGTGTGTGTTTTTGTTTTTGTGTGTGTATTTGTTTTTGTGTGTGTTTGTTTTTGTGTGTGTTTTTGTTTTTCTGTGTGTGTGTTTGTTTTTGTTTGTGTTTTTGTTTTTGTGTGTGGTTTTGTTTTGTGTGTGTTTTTGTTTTTCTGTGCGTGTGTGTTTTTGTTTTTGTGTGTGTTTTTGTTTTTCTGTGTGTGTTTTTTGTTTTTGTGTGTGTTTTTGTTTTTGTGCGTTTGTTTTTGTTTTTGTGTGTGTTTATGTTTTTGTGGGTGTGTGTTTTTTTTGTGTATGTTTTTGTTTTTCTGTGTGAGTGTGTTTTCTGTTTTTGTGTGTGTTTTTGTTTTTGTGTGTGTGTGTTTGTTTTTCTGTGTGTGTGTTTTTGTTTTTGTGTGTGTTTTTGTTTTTGTGTGTGTGTTTGAGCTTTTGTTTTTGTGTGTGTTTTTGTTTTTCTGTGCGTGTGTGTTTTTGTTTTTGTGTGTGTTTTTGTTTTTCTGTGTGTGTGTTTTTTGTTTTTGTGTGTCTTTTTGTTTTTGTGTGTGTTTTTGTTTTTGTGCGTATGTTTTTGTTTTTCTGTGTGTGTGTGTGTTTTGTTTTTGTGTGTGTGTGTTTTTGTGTGTGTGTGGGTTTTTGTTTTTGTGTGTGTTTTTGTTTTTCTGTGTGTGTGTTTTTTGTTTCTGTGTGTGTTTTTGTTTTTGTGTGGGTTTTTGTTTTGTGTGTGTGTTTGTTTTTGTGTGTGTGTTTTTATGTGTGTTTGTGTTTTTTCATTTTGTGTGTGTATTTGTTTTTGTGTGTGTGTTTGTTTTTCTGTGTGTGTGTTTTTGTTTTTGTGTGTTTTTGTTTTTGTGTGTGTGTTTGTTTTTGTGTGTGTGTGTTTTTGTGTGTGTTTGTGTTTTTTATTTTTGTGTGTGTGTGATTGTGTTTTGTTTTTGTGTGTTTTTGTGTGTGTGTTTGTGTTTTGTTTTTGTGTGTTTTTGTGTGTGTGTTTATGTTTTTGTGGGTGTGTGTTTGTTTTTGTGTGTCTTTGTTTTTGTTGTTCTGTGTGTTTTAGTTTTTGTGTGTGTGATTTTGTTTTTGCGTGTGTTTTTGTTTTTGTTTTTGTGTGTGTTTTTGTTTTTGTGTGTGTTTGTTTTTGTGTGTGTGTGTTTGTTTTTGTGTGTGTTTTTGTTTTTCTGTGCGTGTGTGTTTTTTGTTTTTGTGTGTGTGTCTTTTTGTGTGTGTGTGTGTTTTTTGTTTTTGTGTGTGTATTTGTTTTTGTGTGTGTGTTTGTTTTTGTGTGTGTTTTTGTTTTTATGTGTGTTTGTTTGAGCTTTTGTTTTTGTGTGTGTTTTTTGTTTTTTGCGTGTGTTTTTGTGTGTGTGTGTGTTTTTGTTTTTGTGTGTGTTTTTGTTTTTCTGTGTGTGTGTTTTTTGTTTCTGTGTGTGTTTTTGTTTTTGAGTGTGTGTGTGTGTTTTTGTTTTTGTGTGTGTGTTTTTGTTTTTGTGTGTGTTTTAGTTTTTGTGTGTTTTTTGTTTTCGTGTGTGTTTTCGTTTTTCTGTGTGTGTGTTTGTGTTTTTGTTTTTGTGTGTGTTTTTGTGTTTGTTTTTGTTTTTTTGTGTGTGTGTGTTTTTGTTTTTGTGTGTGTTTTTGTTTTTGAGTGTGTGTGTGTGTTTTTGTTTTTGTGTGTGTGTTTTTGCTTTTGTGTGTGTTTTAGTTTTTGTGTGTTTTTTTGTTTTCGTGTGTGTTTTCGTTTTTCTGTGTGTGTGTTTGTGTTTTTGTTTTTGTGTGTGTTTTTGTGATTGTTTTTGTTTTTCTGTGTGTGTGTGTTTTTGTTTTTGTGTGTGTTTTTGTTTTTGTGCGTGTTTTTGTTTTTCTGTGCGTGTGTGTTTTTGTTTTTGTGTGTGTTTTTGTTTTTGTGTGTGTGTTTGTGTTTTTGTTTTTGTGTGTGTTTTTGTTTTTGTGTGTGTTTTTGTTTTTCTGTGTGTGTTTTTTGTTTTTGTGTGTGTTTTTGTTTTTGTGCGTTTGTTTTTGTTTTTGTGTGTGTTTATGTTTTTGTGGGTGTGTGTTTTTTTTGTGTATGTTTTTGTTTTTCTGTGTGAGTGTGTTTTCTGTTTTTGTGTGTGTTTTTGTTTTTGTGTGTGTGTGTTTGTTTTTCTGTGTGTGTGTTTTTGTTTTTGTGTGTGTTTTTGTTTTTGTGTGTGTGTTTGAGCTTTTGTTTTTGTGTGTGTTTTTGTTTTTCTGTGCGTGTGTGTTTTTGTTTTTGTGTGTGTTTTTGTTTTTCTGTGTGTGTGTTTTTTGTTTTTGTGTGTCTTTTTGTTTTTGTGTGTGTTTTTGTTTTTGTGCGTATGTTTTTGTTTTTCTGTGTGTGTGTGTGTTTTGTTTTTGTGTGTGTGTGTTTTTGTGTGTGTGTGGGTTTTTGTTTTTGTGTGTGTTTTTGTTTTTCTGTGTGTGTGTTTTTTGTTTCTGTGTGTGTTTTTGTTTTTGTGTGTGTTTTTGTTTTGTGTGTGTGTTTGTTTTTGTGTGTGTGTTTTTATGTGTGTTTGTGTTTTTTCATTTTGTGTGTGTATTTGTTTTTGTGTGTGTGTTTGTTTTTCTGTGTGTGTGTTTTTGTTTTTGTGTGTGTGTTTTTGCTTTTGTGTGTGTTTTAGTTTTTGTGTGTTTTTTTGTTTTCGTGTGTGTTTTCGTTTTTCTGTGTGTGTGTTTGTGTTTTTGTTTTTGTGTGTGTTTTTGTGATTGTTTTTGTTTTTCTGTGTGTGTTTTTGTTTTTGTGTGTGTTTTTGTTTTTGTGCGTGTTTTTGTTTTTCTGTGCGTGTGTGTTTTTGTTTTTGTGTGTGTTTTTGTTTTTGTGTGTGTGTTTGTGTTTTTGTTTTTGTGTGTGTTTTTGTTTTTGTGTGTGTTTTTGTTTTTCTGTGTGTGTTTTTTGTTTTTGTGTGTGTTTTTGTTTTTGTGCGTTTGTTTTTGTTTTTGTGTGTGTTTATGTTTTTGTGGGTGTGTGTTTTTTTTGTGTATGTTTTTGTTTTTCTGTGTGAGTGTGTTTTCTGTTTTTGTGTGTGTTTTTGTTTTTGTGTGTGTGTGTTTGTTTTTCTGTGTGTGTGTTTTTGTTTTTGTGTGTGTTTTTGTTTATGTGTGTGTGTTTGAGCTTTTGTTTTTGTGTGTGTTTTTGTTTTTCTGTGCGTGTGTGTTTTTGTTTTTGTGTGTGTTTTTGTTTTTCTGTGTGTGTGTTTTTTGTTTTTGTGTGTCTTTTTGTTTTTGTGTGTGTTTTTGTTTTTGTGCGTATGTTTTTGTTTTTCTGTGTGTGTGTGTGTTTTGTTTTTGTGTGTGTGTGTTTTTGTGTGTGTGTGGGTTTTTGTTTTTGTGTGTGTTTTTGTTTTTCTGTGTGTGTGTTTTTTGTTTCTGTGTGTGTTTTTGTTTTTGTGTGTGTTTTTGTTTTGTGTGTGTGTTTGTTTTTGTGTGTGTGTTTTTATGTGTGTTTGTGTTTTTTCATTTTGTGTGTGTATTTGTTTTTGTGTGTGTGTTTGTTTTTCTGTGTGTGTGTTTTTGTTTTTGTGTGTTTTTGTTTTTGTGTGTGTGTTTGTTTTTGTGTGTGTGTGTTTTTGTGTGTGTTTGTGTTTTTTATTTTTGTGTGTGTGTGATTGTGTTTTGTTTTTGTGTGTTTTTGTGTGTGTGTTTGTGTTTTGTTTTTGTGTGTTTTTGTGTGTGTGTTTATGTTTTTGTGGGTGTGTGTTTGTTTTTGTGTGTCTTTGTTTTTGTTGTTCTGTGTGTTTTAGTTTTTGTGTGTGTGGTTTTGTTTTTGCGTGTGTTTTTGTTTTTGTTTTTGTGTGTGTTTTTGTTTTTGTGTGTGTTTGTTTTTGTGTGTGTGTGTTTGTTTTTGTGTGTGTTTTTGTTTTTCTGTGCGTGTGTGTTTTTTGTTTTTGTGTGTGTGTCTTTTTGTGTGTGTGTGTGTTTTTTGTTTTTGTGTGTGTATTTGTTTTTGTGTGTGTGTTTGTTTTTGTGTGTGTTTTTGTTTTTATGTGTGTTTGTTTGAGCTTTTGTTTTTGTGTGTGTTTTTTGTTTTTTGCGTGTGTTTTTGTTTTGTGTGTGTGTTTGTTTTTGTGTGTGTGTGTGTTTTTGTTTTTGTGTGTGTTTTTGTTTTTCTGTGTGTGTGTTTTTTGTTTCTGTGTGTGTTTTTGTTTTTGAGTGTGTGTGTGTGTTTTTGTTTTTGTGTGTGTGTTTTTGTTTTTGTGTGTGTTTTAGTTTTTGTGTGTTTTTTGTTTTCGTGTGTGTTTTCGTTTTTCTGTGTGTGTGTTTGTGTTTTTGTTTTTGTGTGTGTTTTTGTGTTTGTTTTTGTTTTTTTGTGTGTGTGTGTTTTTGTTTTTGTGTGTGTTTTTGTTTTTGAGTGTGTGTGTGTGTTTTTGTTTTTGTGTGTGTGTTTTTGCTTTTGTGTGTGTTTTAGTTTTTATGTGTTTTTTTGTTTTCGTGTGTGTTTTCGTTTTTCTGTGTGTGTGTTTGTGTTTTTGTTTTTGTGTGTGTTTTTGTGATTGTTTTTGTTTTTCTGTGTGTGTGTGTTTTTGTTTTTGTGTGTGTTTTTGTTTTTGTGCGTGTTTTTGTTTTTCTGTGCGTGTGTGTTTTTGTTTTTGTGTGTGTTTTTGTTTTTGTGTGTGTGTTTGTGTTTTTGTTTTTGTGTGTGTTTTTGTTTTTGTGTGTGTGTTTGTTTTTGTGTTTGTTTTTGTTTTTTTGTGTGTGTTTGAGCTTTTGTTTTTGTGTGTGTTTTTGTTTTTCTGTGCGTGTGTGTTTTTGTTTTTGTTTGTGTTTTTGTTTTTGTGCATTTGTTTTTGTTTTTGTGTGTGTTTATGTTTTTGTGGGTGTATGTTTTTTTGTGTATGTTTTTGTTTTTCTGTGTGTGTGTGTTTTGTTTCTGTGTGTGTTTTTGTTTTTGTGTGTGTGTGTTTGTTTTTGTGCGTGTGTTTGTTTTTGTGTGTGTTTTTGTTTTGTGTGTGTGTTTGTTTTTGTGTGTGTGTTTGTTTTTGTGTGTGTTTGTGTTTTTGTGTGTATTTGTGTTTTTTCTTTTTGTGTGTGTGTGTTTGAGCTTTTGTTTTTGTGTGTGTTTTTGTTTTTCTGTGTGTGTGTTTTTGTTTTCGTGTGTGTTTTTGTTTTTTTGTGTGTGTGTTTGAGCTTTCGCTTTTGTGTGTGTTTTTGTTTTTCTGTGCGTGTGTGTTTTTGTTTTTGTGTGTGTTTTTGTTTTTCTGTGTGTGTGTTTTTTGTTTTTGTGTGTGTTTTTGTTTTTGTGTGTGTGTGTTTGTTTTTGTGCGTGTGTTTGTTATTGTGTGTGTTTTTGTTTTGTGTGTGTGTTTGTTTTTGTGTGTGTGTTTTTGTGTGTGTTTGTGTTTTTTCATTTTGTGTGTGTATTTGTGTTTGTGTGTGTGTTTGTTTTTCTGTGTGTGTGTTTTTGTTTTTGTGTGTTTTTGTTTTTGTGTGTGTTTTTGTTTTTGTGTGTTTGTTTTTGTGTGTGTGTGTTTGTTTTTGTGTGTGGTTTTGTTTTTCTGTGCGTGTGTGTTTTTTGTTTTTGTGTGTGTGTCTTTTTGTGTGTGTGTGTGTTTTTTGTATTTGTGTGTGTATTTGTTTTTGTGTGTGTGTTTGTTTTTGTGTGTGTTTTTGTTTTTATGTGTGTTTGTTTGAGCTTTTGTTTTTGTGTGTGTTTTTGTTTTTCTGTGCGTGTGTTTTTGTTTTTGTTTGTGTTTTTGTTTTTCTGTGTGTGTTTTTTGTTTTTGTGTGTGTTTTTGTGTGTGTGTGTTTGTTTTTATGTGTGTGTGGTTTTGTTTTTGTGTGTTTTTGTTTTTGTGTGTGTGTTTTTTTTGTTTTTGTGTATGTCTGTTTGTTTTTGTGTGTGGTTTTGTTTTTCTGTGCGTGTGTGTTTTTTGTTTTTGTGTGTGTGTCTTTTTGTGTGTGTGTGTGTTTTTTGTTTTTGTGTGTGTATTTGTTTTTGTGTGTGTTTTTGTTTTTATGTGTGTTTGTTTGAGCTTTTGTTTTTGTGTGTGTTTTTGTTTTTCTGTGCGTGTGTTTTTGTTTTTGTTTGTGTTTTTGTTTTTCTGTGTGTGTTTTTTGTTTTTGTGTGTGTTTTTGTTTTTCTGTGTGTGTGTTTTTTGTTTTTGTGTATGTCTGTTTGTTTTTGTGTGTGGTTTTGTTTTTCTGTGCGTGTGTGTTTTTTGTTTTTGTGTGTGTGTCTTTTTGTGTGTGTGTGTGTTTTTTGTTTTTGTGTGTGTATTTGTTTTTGTGTGTGTGTTTGTTTTTGTGTGTGTTTTTGTTTTTATGTGTGTGTGGTTTTGTTTTTGTGTGTTTTTGTTTTTGTGTGTGTGTTTTTATTTTTGTGTGTGTTTTTGTTTTTGAGTGTGTGTGTGTGTGTTTGTTTTTGTGTGTGTGTTTTTGTTTTTGTGTGTGTTTTAGTTTTTGTGTGTTTTTTTGTTTTCGTGTGTGTTTTCGTTTTTCTGTGTGTGTGTTTGTGTATTTGTTTTTGTGTGTGTTTTTGTGTTTGTTTTTGTTTTTTTGTGTGTGTGTTTTTGTTTTTGTGTGTCTTTTTGTTTTTCTGTGTGTGTGTGTTTTGTTTTTGTGTATGTCTGTTTCTTTTTGTGTGTGTTTTTGTTTTTGTGCGTGTTTTTGTTTTTCTGTGTGTGTGTGTTTTTGTTTTTGTGTGTGTGTTTGTTTTTGTGTGTGTGTGTTTTTGTGTGTGTTTGTGTTTTTTCTATTTGTGTGTGTGTGTTTGACCTTTCGTTTTTGTGTGTGTTTTTGTTTTTCTGTGCGTGTGTGTTTTTGTTTTTGTGTGTGTTTTTGTTTTTCTGTGTGTGTGTTTTTTGTTTTTGTGTGTGTGTTTGTTTTTGTGTGTGTTTGTGTTTTTGTGTGTATTTGTGTTTTTTCTTTTTGTGTGTGTATTTGTTTTTGTGTGTGTTTTTGTTTTTGTGTGTGTGTTTGAGCTTTTGTTTTTGTGTGTGTTTTTGTTTTTCTGTGCGTGTGTGTTTTTGTTTTTGTGTGTGTTTTTGTTTTTCTGTGTGTGTGTTTTTTGTTTTTGTGTGTCTTTTTGTTTTTGTGTGTGTTTTTGTTTTTGTGGGTGTGTGTGCTTTTTGTTTTTGTGTGTGTGTGTTTTTGTGTGTGTGTGTGTTTTTTGTTTTTTGCGTGTGTTTTTGTTTTTGTTTTTGTGTGTGTTTTTTGTTTTTGTGTGTGTATTTGTTTTTGTGTGTGTTTTTGTGTGTGTTTGTTTTTGTGTGTGTGTTTGTTTTTGTGTGTGTGTGTTTTTTTTTTGTGTGTGTATTTGTTTTTGTGTGTGTTTGTTTTTGTGTGTGTTTTTGTTTTTCTGTGTGTGTGTTTGTTTTTGTTTGTGTTTTTGTTTTTGTGTGTGCGTGTTTGTTTGTTTTTGTGTGTGTTTTTGTTTTTCTGTGTGTGTGTGTTTTGTTTTTGTGTGTGTTTTTGTTTTTGTGTGTGTGTTTGTTTTTGTGTTTGTTTTTGTTTTTTTGTGTGTGTGTGTGTTTGAGCTTTTGTTTTTGTGTGTGTTTTTGTTTTTCTGTGCGTGTGTGTTTTTGTTTTTGTGTGTGTTTTTGTTTTTGAGTGTGTGTGTGTGTTTGAGCTTTCGTTTTTGTGCGTGTTTTTGTTTTTCTGTGCGTGTGTGCTTTTGTTTTTGTGTGTGTGTGTTTTTGTGCGTATGTTTTTGTTTTTCTGTGTGTGTGTGTGTTTTGTTTTTGTGTGTGTGTGTTTTTGTGTGTGTGTGGGTTTTTGTTTTTGTGTGTGTTTTTGTTTTTCTGTGTGTGTGTTTTTTGTTTCTGTGTGTGTTTTTGTTTTTGTGTGTGTTTTTGTTTTGTGTGTGTGTTTGTTTTTGTGTGTGTGTTTTTATGTGTGTTTGTGTTTTTTCATTTTGTGTGTGTATTTGTTTTTGTGTGTGTGTTTGTTTTTCTGTGTGTGTGTTTTTGTTTTTGTGTGTGTGTTTTTGCTTTTGTGTGTGTTTTAGTTTTTGTGTGTTTTTTTGTTTTCGTGTGTGTTTTCGTTTTTCTGTGTGTGTGTTTGTGTTTTTGTTTTTGTGTGTGTTTTTGTGATTGTTTTTGTTTTTCTGTGTGTGTGTGTTTTTGTTTTTGTGTGTGTTTTTGTTTTTGTGCGTGTTTTTGTTTTTCTGTGCGTGTGTGTTTTTGTTTTTGTGTGTGTTTTTGTTTTTGTGTGTGTGTTTGTGTTTTTGTTTTTGTGTGTGTTTTTGTTTTTGTGTGTGTTTTTGTTTTTCTGTGTGTGTTTTTTGTTTTTGTGTGTGTTTTTGTTTTTGTGCGTTTGTTTTTGTTTTTGTGTGTGTTTATGTTTTTGTGGGTGTGTGTTTTTTTTGTGTATGTTTTTGTTTTTCTGTGTGAGTGTGTTTTCTGTTTTTGTGTGTGTTTTTGTTTTTGTGTGTGTGTGTTTGTTTTTCTGTGTGTGTGTTTTTGTTTTTGTGTGTGTTTTTGTTTTTGTGTGTGTGTTTGAGCTTTTGTTTTTGTGTGTATGTTTGTTTTTATGTGTGTTTGTTTGAGCTTTTGTTTTTGTGTGTGTTTTTGTTTTTCTGTGCGTGTGTTTTTGTTTTTGTTTGTGTTTTTGTTTTTCTGTGTGTGTTTTTTGTTTTTGTGTGTGTTTTTGTGTGTGTGTGTTTGTTTTTATGTGTGTGTGGTTTTGTTTTTGTGTGTTTTTGTTTTTGTGTGTGTGTTTTTATTTTTGTGTGTGTTTTTGTTTTTGAGTGTGTGTGTGTGTTTTTGTTTTTGTGTGTGTGTTTTTGTTTTTGTGTGTGTTTTAGTTTTTGTGTGTTTTTTTGTTTTCGTGTGTGTTTTCGTTTTTCTGTGTGTGTGTTTTTGTGTGTGTGTGTGTTTTTTGTTTTTTGCGTGTGTTTTTGTTTTTGTTTATGTTTGTGTTTTTGTTTTTCTGTGTGTTTATGTTTTTGTGGGTGTTTGTTTCTGTTTGTTTTTGTGTGTTTGTTTTTGTTTTTGTGTGTGTTTTTTGTTTTTGTGTGTGTATTTGTTTTTGTGTGTGTTTTTGTGTGTGTTTGTTTTTGTGTGTGTGTTTGTTTTTGTGTGTGTGTGTTTTTGTTTTTGTGTGTGTATTTGTTTTTGTGTGTGTTTGTTTTTGTGTGTGTTTTTGTTTTTCTGTGTGTGTGTTTGTTTTTGTTTGTGTTTTTGTTTTTGTGTGTGGTTTTGTTTTGTGTGTGTTTTTGTTTTTCTGTGCGTGTGTGTTTTTGTTTTTGTGTGTGTTTTTGTTTTTCTGTGTGTGTTTTTTGTTTTTGTGTGTGTTTTTGTTTTTGTGCGTTTGTTTTTGTTTTTGTGTGTGTTTATGTTTTTGTGGGTGTGTGTTTTTTTTGTGTATGTTTTTGTTTTTCTGTGTGAGTGTGTTTTCTGTTTTTGTGTGTGTTTTTGTTTTTGTGTGTGTGTGTTTGTTTTTGTGTGTATGTGGTTTTGGTTTTGTGTGTGTGTTTGTTTTTGTGTGTGTTTTTTGTTTTTGTGTGTGTATTTGTTTTTGTGTGTGTTTTTGTGTGTGTTTGTTTTTGTGTGTGTGTTTGTTTTTGTGTGTGTGTGTTTTTGTTTTTGTGTGTGTATTTGTTTTTGTGTGTGTTTGTTTTTGTGTGTGTTTTTGTTTTTCTGTGTGTGTGTTTGTTTTTGTTTGTGTTTTTGTTTTTGTGTGTGGTTTTGTTTTGTGTGTGTTTTTGTTTTTCTGTGCGTGTGTGTTTTTGTTTTTGTGTGTGTTTTTGTTTTTCTGTGTGTGTTTTTTGTTTTTGTGTGTGTTTTTGTTTTTGTGCGTTTGTTTTTGTTTTTGTGTGTGTTTATGTTTTTGTGGGTGTGTGTTTTTTTGTGTATGTTTTTGTTTTTCTGTGTGAGTGTGTTTTCTGTTTTTGTGTGTGTTTTTGTTTTTGTGTGTGTGTGTTTGTTTTTCTGTGTGTGTGTTTTTGTTTTTGTGTGTGTTTTTGTTTTTGTGTGTGTGTTTGAGCTTTTGTTTTTGTGTGTGTTTTTGTTTTTCTGTGCGTGTGTGTTTTTGTTTTTGTGTGTGTTTTTGTTTTTCTGTGTGTGTGTTTTTTGTTTTTGTGTGTCTTTTTGTTTTTGTGTGTGTTTTTGTTTTTGTGCGTATGTTTTTGTTTTTCTGTGTGTGTGTGTGTTTTGTTTTTGTGTGTGTGTGTTTTTGTGTGTGTGTGGGTTTTTGTTTTTGTGTGTGTTTTTGTTTTTCTGTGTGTGTGTTTTTTGTTTCTGTGTGTGTTTTTGTTTTTGTGTGGGTTTTTGTTTTGTGTGTGTGTTTGTTTTTGTGTGTGTGTTTTTATGTGTGTTTGTGTTTTTTCATTTTGTGTGTGTATTTGTTTTTGTGTGTGTGTTTGTTTTTCTGTGTGTGTGTTTTTGTTTTTGTGTGTTTTTGTTTTTGTGTGTGTGTTTGTTTTTGTGTGTGTGTGTTTTTGTGTGTGTTTGTGTTTTTTATTTTTGTGTGTGTGTGATTGTGTTTTGTTTTTGTGTGTTTTTGTGTGTGTGTTTGTGTTTTGTTTTTGTGTGTTTTTGTGTGTGTGTTTATGTTTTTGTGGGTGTGTGTTTGTTTTTGTGTGTCTTTGTTTTTGTTGTTCTGTGTGTTTTAGTTTTTGTGTGTGTGATTTTGTTTTTGCGTGTGTTTTTGTTTTTGTTTTTGTGTGTGTTTTTGTTTTTGTGTGTGTTTGTTTTTGTGTGTGTGTGTTTGTTTTTGTGTGTGTTTTTGTTTTTCTGTGCGTGTGTGTTTTTTGTTTTTGTGTGTGTGTCTTTTTGTGTGTGTGTGTGTTTTTTGTTTTTGTGTGTGTATTTGTTTTTGTGTGTGTGTTTGTTTTTGTGTGTGTTTTTGTTTTTATGTGTGTTTGTTTGAGCTTTTGTTTTTGTGTGTGTTTTTTGTTTTTTGCGTGTGTTTTTGTGTGTGTGTGTGTTTTTGTTTTTGTGTGTGTTTTTGTTTTTCTGTGTGTGTGTTTTTTGTTTCTGTGTGTGTTTTTGTTTTTGAGTGTGTGTGTGTGTTTTTGTTTTTGTGTGTGTGTTTTTGTTTTTGTGTGTGTTTTAGTTTTTGTGTGTTTTTTGTTTTCGTGTGTGTTTTCGTTTTTCTGTGTGTGTGTTTGTGTTTTTGTTTTTGTGTGTGTTTTTGTGTTTGTTTTTGTTTTTTTGTGTGTGTGTGTTTTTGTTTTTGTGTGTGTTTTTGTTTTTGAGTGTGTGTGTGTGTTTTTGTTTTTGTGTGTGTGTTTTTGCTTTTGTGTGTGTTTTAGTTTTTGTGTGTTTTTTTGTTTTCGTGTGTGTTTTCGTTTTTCTGTGTGTGTGTTTGTGTTTTTGTTTTTGTGTGTGTTTTTGTGATTGTTTTTGTTTTTCTGTGTGTGTGTGTTTTTGTTTTTGTGTGTGTTTTTGTTTTTGTGCGTGTTTTTGTTTTTCTGTGCGTGTGTGTTTTTGTTTTTGTGTGTGTTTTTGTTTTTGTGTGTGTGTTTGTGTTTTTGTTTTTGTGTGTGTTTTTGTTTTTGTGTGTGTTTTTGTTTTTCTGTGTGTGTTTTTTGTTTTTGTGTGTGTTTTTGTTTTTGTGCGTTTGTTTTTGTTTTTGTGTGTGTTTATGTTTTTGTGGGTGTGTGTTTTTTTTGTGTATGTTTTTGTTTTTCTGTGTGAGTGTGTTTTCTGTTTTTGTGTGTGTTTTTGTTTTTGTGTGTGTGTGTTTGTTTTTCTGTGTGTGTGTTTTTGTTTTTGTGTGTGTTTTTGTTTTTGTGTGTGTGTTTGAGCTTTTGTTTTTGTGTGTGTTTTTGTTTTTCTGTGCGTGTGTGTTTTTGTTTTTGTGTGTGTTTTTGTTTTTCTGTGTGTGTGTTTTTTGTTTTTGTGTGTCTTTTTGTTTTTGTGTGTGTTTTTGTTTTTGTGCGTATGTTTTTGTTTTTCTGTGTGTGTGTGTGTTTTGTTTTTGTGTGTGTGTGTTTTTGTGTGTGTGTGTGTTTTTGTTTTTGTGTGTGTTTTTGTTTTTCTGTGTGTGTGTTTTTTGTTTCTGTGTGTGTTTTTGTTTTTGTGTGTGTTTTTGTTTTGTGTGTGTGTTTGTTTTTGTGTGTGTGTTTTTATGTGTGTTTGTGTTTTTTCATTTTGTGTGTGTATTTGTTTTTGTGTGTGTGTTTGTTTTTCTGTGTGTGTGTTTTTGTTTTTGTGTGTGTGTTTTTGCTTTTGTGTGTGTTTTAGTTTTTGTGTGTTTTTTTGTTTTCGTGTGTGTTTTCGTTTTTCTGTGTGTGTGTTTGTGTTTTTGTTTTTGTGTGTGTTTTTGTGATTGTTTTTGTTTTTCTGTGTGTGTGTGTTTTTGTTTTTGTGTGTGTTTTTGTTTTTGTGCGTGTTTTTGTTTTTCTGTGCGTGTGTGTTTTTGTTTTTGTGTGTGTTTTTGTTTTTGTGTGTGTGTTTGTGTTTTTGTTTTTGTGTGTGTTTTTGTTTTTGTGTGTGTTTTTGTTTTTCTGTGTGTGTTTTTTGTTTTTGTGTGTGTTTTTGTTTTTGTGCGTTTGTTTTTGTTTTTGTGTGTGTTTATGTTTTTGTGGGTGTGTGTTTTTTTTGTGTATGTTTTTGTTTTTCTGTGTGAGTGTGTTTTCTGTTTTTGTGTGTGTTTTTGTTTTTGTGTGTGTGTGTTTGTTTTTCTGTGTGTGTGTTTTTGTTTTTGTGTGTGTTTTTGTTTATGTGTGTGTGTTTGAGCTTTTGTTTTTGTGTGTGTTTTTGTTTTTCTGTGCGTGTGTGTTTTTGTTTTTGTGTGTGTTTTTGTTTTTCTGTGTGTGTGTTTTTTGTTTTTGTGTGTCTTTTTGTTTTTGTGTGTGTTTTTGTTTTTGTGCGTATGTTTTTGTTTTTCTGTGTGTGTGTGTGTTTTGTTTTTGTGTGTGTGTGTTTTTGTGTGTGTGTGGGTTTTTGTTTTTGTGTGTGTTTTTGTTTTTCTGTGTGTGTGTTTTTTGTTTCTGTGTGTGTTTTTGTTTTTGTGTGTGTTTTTGTTTTGTGTGTGTGTTTGTTTTTGTGTGTGTGTTTTTATGTGTGTTTGTGTTTTTTCATTTTGTGTGTGTATTTGTTTTTGTGTGTGTGTTTGTTTTTCTGTGTGTGTGTTTTTGTTTTTGTGTGTTTTTGTTTTTGTGTGTGTGTTTGTTTTTGTGTGTGTGTGTTTTTGTGTGTGTTTGTGTTTTTTATTTTTGTGTGTGTGTGATTGTGTTTTGTTTTTGTGTGTTTTTGTGTGTGTGTTTGTGTTTTGTTTTTGTGTGTTTTTGTGTGTGTGTTTATGTTTTTGTGGGTGTGTGTTTGTTTTTGTGTGTCTTTGTTTTTGTTGTTCTGTGTGTTTTAGTTTTTGTGTGTGTGGTTTTGTTTTTGCGTGTGTTTTTGTTTTTGTTTTTGTGTGTGTTTTTGTTTTTGTGTGTGTTTGTTTTTGTGTGTGTGTGTTTGTTTTTGTGTGTGTTTTTGTTTTTCTGTGCGTGTGTGTTTTTTGTTTTTGTGTGTGTGTCTTTTTGTGTGTGTGTGTGTTTTTTGTTTTTGTGTGTGTATTTGTTTTTGTGTGTGTGTTTGTTTTTGTGTGTGTTTTTGTTTTTATGTGTGTTTGTTTGAGCTTTTGTTTTTGTGTGTGTTTTTTGTTTTTTGCGTGTGTTTTTGTTTTGTGTGTGTGTTTGTTTTTGTGTGTGTGTGTTTTTGTTTTTGTGTGTGTTTTTGTTTTTCTGTGTGTGTGTTTTTTGTTTCTGTGTGTGTTTTTGTTTTTGAGTGTGTGTGTGTGTTTTTGTTTTTGTGTGTGTGTTTTTGTTTTTGTGTGTGTTTTAGTTTTTGTGTGTTTTTTGTTTTCGTGTGTGTTTTCGTTTTTCTGTGTGTGTGTTTGTGTTTTTGTTTTTGTGTGTGTTTTTGTGTTTGTTTTTGTTTTTTTGTGTGTGTGTGTTTTTGTTTTTGTGTGTGTTTTTGTTTTTGAGTGTGTGTGTGTGTTTTTGTTTTTGTGTGTGTGTTTTTGCTTTTGTGTGTGTTTTAGTTTTTATGTGTTTTTTTGTTTTCGTGTGTGTTTTCGTTTTTCTGTGTGTGTGTTTGTGTTTTTGTTTTTGTGTGTGTTTTTGTGATTGTTTTTGTTTTTCTGTGTGTGTGTGTTTTTGTTTTTGTGTGTGTTTTTGTTTTTGTGCGTGTTTTTGTTTTTCTGTGCGTGTGTGTTTTTGTTTTTGTGTGTGTTTTTGTTTTTGTGTGTGTGTTTGTGTTTTTGTTTTTGTGTGTGTTTTTGTTTTTGTGTGTGTGTTTGTTTTTGTGTTTGTTTTTGTTTTTTTGTGTGTGTTTGAGCTTTTGTTTTTGTGTGTGTTTTTGTTTTTCTGTGCGTGTGTGTTTTTGTTTTTGTTTGTGTTTTTGTTTTTGTGCATTTGTTTTTGTTTTTGTGTGTGTTTATGTTTTTGTGGGTGTATGTTTTTTTGTGTATGTTTTTGTTTTTCTGTGTGTGTGTGTTTTGTTTCTGTGTGTGTTTTTGTTTTTGTGTGTGTGTGTTTGTTTTTGTGCGTGTGTTTGTTTTTGTGTGTGTTTTTGTTTTGTGTGTGTGTTTGTTTTTGTGTGTGTTTGTGTTTTTGTGTGTATTTGTGTTTTTTCTTTTTGTGTGTGTGTGTTTGAGCTTTTGTTTTTGTGTGTGTTTTTGTTTTTCTGTGTGTGTGTTTTTGTTTTCGTGTGTGTTTTTGTTTTTTTGTGTGTGTGTTTGAGCTTTCGCTTTTGTGTGTGTTTTTGTTTTTCTGTGCGTGTGTGTTTTTGTTTTTGTGTGTGTTTTTGTTTTTCTGTGTGTGTGTTTTTTGTTTTTGTGTGTGTTTTTGTTTTTGTGTGTGTGTGTTTGTTTTTGTGCGTGTGTTTGTTATTGTGTGTGTTTTTGTTTTGTGTGTGTGTTTGTTTTTGTGTGTGTGTTTTTGTGTGTGTTTGTGTTTTTTCATTTTGTGTGTGTATTTGTGTTTGTGTGTGTGTTTGTTTTTCTGTGTGTGTGTTTTTGTTTTTGTGTGTTTTTGTTTTTGTGTGTGTTTTTGTTTTTGTGTGTTTGTTTTTGTGTGTGTGTGTTTGTTTTTGTGTGTGGTTTTGTTTTTCTGTGCGTGTGTGTTTTTTGTTTTTGTGTGTGTGTCTTTTTGTGTGTGTGTGTGTTTTTTGTATTTGTGTGTGTATTTGTTTTTGTGTGTGTGTTTGTTTTTGTGTGTGTTTTTGTTTTTATGTGTGTTTGTTTGAGCTTTTGTTTTTGTGTGTGTTTTTGTTTTTCTGTGCGTGTGTTTTTGTTTTTGTTTGTGTTTTTGTTTTTCTGTGTGTGTTTTTTGTTTTTGTGTGTGTTTTTGTGTGTGTGTGTTTGTTTTTATGTGTGTGTGGTTTTGTTTTTGTGTGTTTTTGTTTTTGTGTGTGTGTTTTTTTTGTTTTTGTGTATGTCTGTTTGTTTTTGTGTGTGGTTTTGTTTTTCTGTGCGTGTGTGTTTTTTGTTTTTGTGTGTGTGTCTTTTTGTGTGTGTGTGTGTTTTTTGTTTTTGTGTGTGTATTTGTTTTTGTGTGTGTTTTTGTTTTTATGTGTGTTTGTTTGAGCTTTTGTTTTTGTGTGTGTTTTTGTTTTTCTGTGCGTGTGTTTTTGTTTTTGTTTGTGTTTTTGTTTTTCTGTGTGTGTTTTTTGTTTTTGTGTGTGTTTTTGTTTTTCTGTGTGTGTGTTTTTTGTTTTTGTGTATGTCTGTTTGTTTTTGTGTGTGGTTTTGTTTTTCTGTGCGTGTGTGTTTTTTGTTTTTGTGTGTGTGTCTTTTTGTGTGTGTGTGTGTTTTTTGTTTTTGTGTGTGTATTTGTTTTTGTGTGTGTGTTTGTTTTTGTGTGTGTTTTTGTTTTTATGTGTGTGTGGTTTTGTTTTTGTGTGTTTTTGTTTTTGTGTGTGTGTTTTTATTTTTGTGTGTGTTTTTGTTTTTGAGTGTGTGTGTGTGTTTTTGTTTTTGTGTGTGTGTTTTTGTTTTTGTGTGTGTTTTAGTTTTTGTGTGTTTTTTTGTTTTCGTGTGTGTTTTCGTTTTTCTGTGTGTGTGTTTGTGTATTTGTTTTTGTGTGTGTTTTTGTGTTTGTTTTTGTTTTTTTGTGTGTGTGTGTTTTTGTTTTTGTGTGTCTTTTTGTTTTTCTGTGTGTGTGTGTTTTGTTTTTGTGTATGTCTGTTTCTTTTTGTGTGTGTTTTTGTTTTTGTGCGTGTTTTTGTTTTTCTGTGTGTGTGTGTTTTTGTTTTTGTGTGTGTGTTTGTTTTTGTGTGTGTGTGTTTTTGTGTGTGTTTGTGTTTTTTCTATTTGTGTGTGTGTGTTTGAGCTTTCGTTTTTGTGTGTGTTTTTGTTTTTCTGTGCGTGTGTGTTTTTGTTTTTGTGTGTGTTTTTGTTTTTCTGTGTGTGTGTTTTTTGTTTTTGTGTGTGTGTTTGTTTTTGTGTGTGTTTGTGTTTTTGTGTGTATTTGTGTTTTTTCTTTTTGTGTGTGTATTTGTTTTTGTGTGTGTTTTTGTTTTTGTGTGTGTGTTTGAGCTTTTGTTTTTGTGTGTGTTTTTGTTTTTCTGTGCGTGTGTGTTTTTGTTTTTGTGTGTGTTTTTGTTTTTCTGTGTGTGTGTTTTTTGTTTTTGTGTGTCTTTTTGTTTTTGTGTGTGTTTTTGTTTTTGTGGGTGTGTGTGCTTTTTGTTTTTGTGTGTGTGTGTTTTTGTGTGTGTGTGTGTTTTTTGTTTTTTGCGTGTGTTTTTGTTTTTGTTTTTGTGTGTGTTTTTTGTTTTTGTGTGTGTATTTGTTTTTGTGTGTGTTTTTGTGTGTGTTTGTTTTTGTGTGTGTGTTTGTTTTTGTGTGTGTGTGTTTTTTTTTTGTGTGTGTATTTGTTTTTGTGTGTGTTTGTTTTTGTGTGTGTTTTTGTTTTTCTGTGTGTGTGTTTGTTTTTGTTTGTGTTTTTGTTTTTGTGTGTGCGTGTTTGTTTGTTTTTGTGTGTGTTTTTGTTTTTCTGTGTGTGTGTGTTTTGTTTTTGTGTGTGTTTTTGTTTTTGTGTGTGTGTTTGTTTTTGTGTTTGTTTTTGTTTTTTTGTGTGTGTGTGTGTTTGAGCTTTTGTTTTTGTGTGTGTTTTTGTTTTTCTGTGCGTGTGTGTTTTTGTTTTTGTGTGTGTTTTTGTTTTTGAGTGTGTGTGTGTGTTTGAGCTTTCGTTTTTGTGCGTGTTTTTGTTTTTCTGTGCGTGTGTGTTTTTGTTTTTGTGTGTGTTTTTGTTTTTCTTTGTGTGTGTTTTTTGTTTTTGTGTGTGTTTTTGTTTTTGTGCATTTGTTTTTGTTTTTGTGTGTGTGTGTTTGTTTTTGTGTGTGTGTGGTTTTGTTTTTGTGTGTGTGTTTGTGTATTGTTTTTGTATGTGGTTTTGTTTTTGTGTGTGTGTTTGTGTTTTTGTGGGTGTGTGTTTGTTTTTGTGTGTGTTTGTTTTTGTTGTTGTGTGTGTTTTAGTTTTTGTGTGTGTGGTTTTGTTTTTGCGTGTGTTTTTGTTTTTGTTTTTGTGTGTGTTTTTGTTTTTGTGTGTGTTTGTTTTTGTGTGTGTGTGTTTGTTTTTGTGTGTGTTTTTGTTTTTCTGTGCGTGTGTGTTTTTTGTTTTTGTGTGTCTTTTTGTTTTTGTGTGTGTTTTTGTTTTTGTGGGTGTGTGTGCTTTTTGTTTTTGTGTGTGTGTGTTTTTGTGTGTGTGTGTGTTTTTTGTTTTTTGCGTGTGTTTTTGTTTTTGTTTTTGTGTGTGTTTTTTGTTTTTGTGTGTGTATTTGTTTTTGTGTGTGTTTTTGTGTGTGTTTGTTTTTGTGTGTGTGTTTGTTTTTGTGTGTGTGTTTTTGTTTTTGTGTGTCTTTTTGTTTTTCTGTGTGTGTGTGTTTTGTTTTTGTGTATGTCTGTTTCTTTTTGTGTGTGTTTTTGTTTTTGTGCGTGTTTTTGTTTTTCTGTGTGTGTGTGTTTTTGTTTTTGTGTGTGTGTTTGTTTTTGTGTGTGTGTGTTTTTGTGTGTGTTTGTGTTTTTTCTATTTGTGTGTGTGTGTTTGAGCTTTCGTTTTTGTGTGTGTTTTTGTTTTTCTGTGCGTGTGTGTTTTTGTTTTTGTGTGTGTTTTTGTTTTTCTGTGTGTGTGTTTTTTGTTTTTGTGTGTGTGTTTGTTTTTGTGTGTGTTTGTGTTTTTGTGTGTATTTGTGTTTTTTCTTTTTGTGTGTGTATTTCTTTTTGTGTGTGTTTTTGTTTTTGTGTGTGTGTTTGAGCTTTTGTTTTTGTGTGTGTTTTTGTTTTTCTGTGCGTGTGTGTTTTTGTTTTTGTGTGTGTTTTTGTTTTTCTGTGTGTGTGTTTTTTGTTTTTGTGTGTCTTTTTGTTTTTGTGTGTGTTTTTGTTTTTGTGGGTGTGTGTGCTTTTTGTTTTTGTGTGTGTGTGTTTTTGTGTGTGTGTGTGTTTTTTGTTTTTTGCGTGTGTTTTTGTTTTTGTTTTTGTGTGTGTTTTTTGTTTTTGTGTGTGTTTTTGTTTTTCTGTGTGTGTGTGTTTTGTTTTTGTGTGTGTTTTTGTTTTTGTGTGTGTGTTTGTTTTTGTGTTTGTTTTTGTTTTTTTGTGTGTGTGTGTGTTTGAGCTTTTGTTTTTGTGTGTGTTTTTGTTTTTCTGTGCGTGTGTGTTTTTGTTTTTGTGTGTGTTTTTGTTTTTGAGTGTGTGTGTGTGTTTGAGCTTTCGTTTTTGTGCGTGTTTTTGTTTTTCTGTGCGTGTGTGTTTTTGTTTTTGTGTGTGTTTTTGTTTTTCTTTGTGTGTGTTTTTTGTTTTTGTGTGTGTTTTTGTTTTTGTGCATTTGTTTTTGTTTTTGTGTGTGTTTATGTTTTTGTGGGTGTGTGTTTTTTTGTGTATGTTTTTGTATTTCTGTGTGTGTGTGTTTTTTGTTTTTGTGTGTGTTTTTGTTTTTGTGTGTGTGTGTTTGTTTTTGTGTGTGTGTGGTTTTGTTTTTGTGTGTGTGTTTGTGTATTGTTTTTGTATGTGGTTTTGTTTTTGTGTGTGTGTTTGTGTTTTTGTGGGTGTGTGTTTGTTTTTGTGTGTGTTTGTTTTTGTTGTTGTGTGTGTTTTAGTTTTTGTGTGTGTGGTTTTGTTTTTGCGTGTGTTTTTGTTTTTGTTTTTGTGTGTGTTTTTGTTTTTGTGTGTGTTTGTTTTTGTGTGTGTGTGTTTGTTTTTGTGTGTGTTTTTGTTTTTCTGTGCGTGTGTGTTTTTTGTTTTTGTGTGTGTGTCTTTTTGTGTGTGTGTGTGTCTTTTTGTGTGTGTGTGTGTATTTGTTTTTGTGTGTGTATTTGTTTTTGTTTGTGCGTTTGTTTTTGTGTGTGTTTTTGTTTTTGTGTTTGTTTGTTTGAGCTTTTGTTTTTGTGTGTGTTTTTGTTTTTCTGTGCGTGTGTTTTTGTTTGTGTGTGTTTGTTTGTGTGTGTGTGTGGTTTTGTTTTTGTGTGTTTTTGTTTTTGTGTGTGTGTTTTTATTTTTGTGTGTGTTTTTGTTTTTGAGTGTGTGTGTGTGTTTTTGTTTTTGTGTGTGTGTTTTTGTTTTTGTGTGTGTTTTAGTTTTTGTGTGTTTTTTTGTTTTCGTGTGTGTTTTCGTTTTTCTGTGTGTGTGTGTTTTTGTTTTTGTGTGTGTTTTTCTTTTTGTGTGTGTGTTTGTGTTTTTGTTTTTGTGTGTGTTTTTGTGTTTGTTTTTGTTTTTTTGTGTGTGTGTGTTTTTGTTTTTGTGTGTGTTTTTGTTTTTCTGTGTGTGTGTTTTTTGTTTTTGTGTGTCTTTTTGTTTTTGTGTGTGTTTTTGTTTTTGTGCGTATGTTTTTGTTTTGTGTGTGTTTATGTTTTTGTGGGTGTGTGTGCTTTTGTGGGTGTGTGTGTTTTTGTTTTTGTGTGTGTTTTTGTTTTTCTGTGTGTGTGTGTTTTTTGTTTTTGTGTGTGTGTGTTTTTGTGTGTGTGTGTGTTTTTGTTTTTGTGCGTGTTTTTGTTTTTCTGTGTGTGTGTTTGTTTTTGTTTGTGTTTTTGTTTTTGTGTGTGCGTGTTTGTTTGTTTTTGTGTGTGTTTTTGTTTTTCTGTGTGTGTGTGTTTTGTTTTTGTGTATGTCTGTTTGTTTTTGTGTGTGTTTTTGTTTTTGTGCGTGTTTTTGTTTTTCTGTGTGTGTGTGTTTTTTTTTGTGTGTGTCTTTTTGTGTGTGTTTGTGTTTTTGTTTTTGTGTGTGTTTTTGTTTTTGTGTGTGTGTTTGTTTTTGTGTTTGTTTTTGTTTTTGTGTGTGTTTTTGTTTTTCTGTGCGTGTGTGTTTTTATTTTTGTGTGTGTTTTTGTTTTTGTGTGTGTGTTTGTTTTTGTGTGTGTGTGTTTTTGTGTGTGTTTGTGTTTTTTCTTTTTGTGTGTGTGTGTGTTTGAGCTTTTGTTTTTGTGTGTGTTTTTGTTTTTCTGTGCGTGTGTGTTTTTGTTTTTGTGTGTGTCTTTGTTTTTGAGTGTGTGTGTGTGTTTGAGCTTTCGTTTTTGTGTGTGTTTTTGTTTTTCTGTGCGTGTGTGTTTTTGTTTTTGTGTGTGTTTTTGTTTTTCTTTGTGTGTGTTTTTTGTTTTTGTGTGTGTTTTTGTTTTTGTGCATTTGTTTTTGTTTTTGTGTGTGTTTATGTTTTTGTGTGTGTGTTTTTGCTTTTGTGTGTGTTTTAGTTTTTGTGTGTTTTTTTGTTTTCGTGTGTGTTTTCGTTTTTCTGTGTGTGTGTTTGTGTTTTTGTTTTTGTGTGTGTTTTTGTGATTGTTTTTGTTTTTCTGTGTGTGTGTGTTTTTGTTTTTGTGTGTGTTTTTGTTTTTGTGCGTGTTTTTGTTTTTCTGTGCGTGTGTGTTTTTGTTTTTGTGTGTGTTTTTGTTTTTGTGTGTGTGTTTGTGTTTTTGTTTTTGTGTGTGTTTTTGTTTTTGTGTGTGCTTTTGTTTTTCTGTGTGTGTTTTTTGTTTTTGTGTGTGTTTTTGTTTTTGTGCGTTTGTTTTTGTTTTTGTGTGTGTTTATGTTTTTGTGGGTGTGTGTTTTTTTTGTGTATGTTTTTGTTTTTCTGTGTGAGTGTGTTTTCTGTTTTTGTGTGTGTTTTTGTTTTTGTGTGTGTGTGTTTGTTTTTCTGTGTGTGTGTTTTTGTTTTTGTGTGTGTTTTTGTTTTTGTGTGTGTGTTTGAGCTTTTGTTTTTGTGTGTGTTTTTGTTTTTCTGTGCGTGTGTGTTTTTGTTTTTGTGTGTGTTTTTGTTTTTCTGTGTGTGTGTTTTTTGTTTTTGTGTGTCTTTTTGTTTTTGTGTGTGTTTTTGTTTTTGTGCGTATGTTTTTGTTTTTCTGTGTGTGTGTGTGTTTTGTTTTTGTGTGTGTGTGTTTTTGTGTGTGTGTGGGTTTTTGTTTTTGTGTGTGTTTTTGTTTTTCTGTGTGTGTGTTTTTTGTTTCTGTGTGTGTTTTTGTTTTTGTGTGTGTTTTTGTTTTGTGTGTGTGTTTGTTTTTGTGTGTGTGTTTTTATGTGTGTTTGTGTTTTTTCATTTTGTGTGTGTATTTGTTTTTGTGTGTGTGTTTGTTTTTCTGTGTGTGTGTTTTTGTTTTTGTGTGTGTGTTTTTGCTTTTGTGTGTGTTTTAGTTTTTGTGTGTTTTTTTGTTTTCGTGTGTGTTTTCGTTTTTCTGTGTGTGTGTTTGTGTTTTTGTTTTTGTGTGTGTTTTTGTGATTGTTTTTGTTTTTCTGTGTGTGTGTGTTTTTGTTTTTGTGTGTGTTTTTGTTTTTGTGCGTGTTTTTGTTTTTCTGTGCGTGTGTGTTTTTGTTTTTGTGTGTGTTTTTGTTTTTGTGTGTGTGTTTGTGTTTTTGTTTTTGTGTGTGTTTTTGTTTTTGTGTGTGTTTTTGTTTTTCTGTGTGTGTTTTTTGTTTTTGTGTGTGTTTTTGTTTTTGTGCGTTTGTTTTTGTTTTTGTGTGTGTTTATGTTTTTGTGGGTGTGTGTTTTTTTTGTGTATGTTTTTGTTTTTCTGTGTGAGTGTGTTTTCTGTTTTTGTGTGTGTTTTTGTTTTTGTGTGTGTGTGTTTGTTTTTCTGTGTGTGTGTTTTTGTTTTTGTGTGTGTTTTTGTTTATGTGTGTGTGTTTGAGCTTTTGTTTTTGTGTGTGTTTTTGTTTTTCTGTGCGTGTGTGTTTTTGTTTTTGTGTGTGTTTTTGTTTTTCTGTGTGTGTGTTTTTTGTTTTTGTGTGTCTTTTTGTTTTTGTGTGTGTTTTTGTTTTTGTGCGTATGTTTTTGTTTTTCTGTGTGTGTGTGTGTTTTGTTTTTGTGTGTGTGTGTTTTTGTGTGTGTGTGGGTTTTTGTTTTTGTGTGTGTTTTTGTTTTTCTGTGTGTGTGTTTTTTGTTTCTGTGTGTGTTTTTGTTTTTGTGTGTGTTTTTGTTTTGTGTGTGTGTTTGTTTTTGTGTGTGTGTTTTTATGTGTGTTTGTGTTTTTTCATTTTGTGTGTGTATTTGTTTTTGTGTGTGTGTTTGTTTTTCTGTGTGTGTGTTTTTGTTTTTGTGTGTTTTTGTTTTTGTGTGTGTGTTTGTTTTTGTGTGTGTGTGTTTTTGTGTGTGTTTGTGTTTTTTATTTTTGTGTGTGTGTGATTGTGTTTTGTTTTTGTGTGTTTTTGTGTGTGTGTTTGTGTTTTGTTTTTGTGTGTTTTTGTGTGTGTGTTTATGTTTTTGTGGGTGTGTGTTTGTTTTTGTGTGTCTTTGTTTTTGTTGTTCTGTGTGTTTTAGTTTTTGTGTGTGTGGTTTTGTTTTTGCGTGTGTTTTTGTTTTTGTTTTTGTGTGTGTTTTTGTTTTTGTGTGTGTTTGTTTTTGTGTGTGTGTGTTTGTTTTTGTGTGTGTTTTTGTTTTTCTGTGCGTGTGTGTTTTTTGTTTTTGTGTGTGTGTCTTTTTGTGTGTGTGTGTGTTTTTTGTTTTTGTGTGTGTATTTGTTTTTGTGTGTGTGTTTGTTTTTGTGTGTGTTTTTGTTTTTATGTGTGTTTGTTTGAGCTTTTGTTTTTGTGTGTGTTTTTTGTTTTTTGCGTGTGTTTTTGTTTTGTGTGTGTGTTTGTTTTTGTGTGTGTGTGTGTTTTTGTTTTTGTGTGTGTTTTTGTTTTTCTGTGTGTGTGTTTTTTGTTTCTGTGTGTGTTTTTGT